>NC_090731.1:114842372-115092372 GCF_036898095.1 Palaemon carinicauda | reverse complement strand
TATAGATAACTTAATGTTTGTTAGTGAAGGAACAACTACTATTTTCCTTATAGGCAGTAACATCATAATATCAAAAATTTTTATTGTCAAAAAAAATTAAATAGCACATTTTATAATTAAAAGGAAAATATTTGATTTCTTCTCTATGTTTAAAAAAGCAAGAGGGCAAGGACTGCTGGTAACCAAACAAAAAGTTCTGTTTATATTATTGCTTAGATCATTGACATTTACCACATTTTTTTTATTCTAATGCAGTATATATTTAAATAAATTATTTTGTAAAATGTGATTGGTAAGCAATTCACTATGAATGGTAATGAGTGTGATGCTGCTAAAAGAATTAGAAAATCCTTAGATCAAAGTTCTACAAATTCAATAAGTTAAGCTTAGCAGGTTAACAATTCCTTTTCCTGGGGGTTTATTTTCATTCGATTACATTCACAACACGAGATATCTACTAACATGTAAGACCTACCATATGTACTGTGTAAAGTTAAAAAATAATATTATTATGCAAGATATTTATCTTTCATTGAGAAATGGGCCCAGATGCAATTTTGGCAGAGAGAGAGAGAGAGAGAGAGAGAGAGAGAGAGAGAGAGAGAGAGAGAGAGAGAGAGAGAGAGAGAGAGAGAGTGTTACAAGGATTCTGTATTGCTAAAAGACCTTTTGGTCCATCCGTGGAGAGACCGTTTGCTCTTTGGTAGAGCGATTTAGTTTAAGTATTTGAGTTCTTATGATCCTGTCTAACTTATTCTTGAACTCGTTTACTCTGTTACTGTTTACTACATCTGCTGGATGTCTATTCCAAGTATTTGCTATTTTTATGTAAAGAAATTGCCACATTAAGTGGTGGTGTTTCTTTTCAATTCCAGTTTGTATCCGTTACCTCTGGACTGATTTTTACTAAGCGTGAATAGATTGTTGTAATTTACATTTGCTATTCGTTTAAGAATTTTGAATGCCTCTATTAACTGTCTCCTTAGTCATCGAGTTTGTAGATAAAATAAGTTCAAACGTTCCATCCTCCGTCTATATAGAAACTGCCTTAGTGTTGGAACTAGTTTGGTAACCCTAGCTTGCACTAGTTCCACTCTATCTATATCCTTCTGAATACTTGGAGCCCAGAATTGAACTCCGTATTCTAGATGGAGTCTTACTAGTGATGTGTACAGCTGTAGTACAATGTCTTTGCTTCTGTATTTGAAGTGTCTCTTTATGTAACCTATCAGTTTTGTGTTTTCTTTTCAGCTTTTATGTCCTTTTTAGTCAACTTCAAATCCTTGCTGATAAGAATACTGAAATCTTCCTCCTGGTCCACACTTTCTATTTCGTTACCCAGCAGTGAATAATCAGATTGTGGGTTACTATAATCTGTGCATGACTTTACATTTCCCACAGCTGAAAGGCATTTACAATTTTCTAGACCATTCTCCTAGCTTCATTAGATCCTCTCAAGGTTTATACATCTGAGTTTGCAGCATTTATGCCTAGTTTAGTATTGTCGGAAAATTTAGCTCATAAATAGCAATGGGCCAAGGACGGATCCTTGAGGTACTCCACTTGTAACAGCTGCCCACTCTGAAGCTTCTCCATTAATTACAACTCTCTGTTTTTCTGTTTGTTAGCCAATCTTTGATCCATTCAGCTGGCTTTTCAATGATGTCTAGTGCTCTAATTTTGACCATTAATTTTTTTTATGAGTAACTTTGTCAAAAGCCTTTTGAAAATCTAGGTATGTGATGTCTAATGCCCTGCTTTTGTCAAAAATTCCAAACATTTTGTGGAAAAATTCCAAAGGATTTGTCACACATGATCTCTTTTGTCTAAAACCAAGTTGGCTGGCTATCAAAAGATTGTTTTTCTCTAAATATTCTACTATTGAATCTACAATAATTGATTCAAACATTTGCAAGTCACTGAAGTTAGACACACAGGTCTGTAGTTGCCAGGTTTTTCTTGGGATCCCTTCTTGTAGATTGAAGGAACATTGCCTAGTTTCCATCCTTGTGGTGCCTTTCTTTAGCTGGCTGTCTTTTGGAATATTTTGTAAAAGTGTGGGGTTATCTCTTCTTCTAGTTCTATAATATCTCTTGGATGAATATCATCTGGACCTGGTGCCTTACACTTACCGAGTCATTTTTATTTTATTTTTGACATTCATTATAAAGGTGATTCTATTTAATGTTTCTGGCCCTTTATATTTGATATCTGGTTCGCCAAGGGTCATTGATTCTTCCTTAGTAATTGCAGTTGTGAAATATGCATTCATAAGTTGGCTTTTTCCAAATCACTTGTTATAAGATTACTGTCTGAGTTCTTAATGGGGATGTTATTTTTTATTTGTTTCCTACTGTTTGCATAAGCAAAAGATTCTTTCGAGTTTTCTTTGAGAGAGAGAGAGAGAGAGAGAGAGAGAGAGAGAGAGAGAGAGAGAGAGAGAGAGAGAGAGAGAGAGAGAGAGAGAGAGAGAGAGAGAGAGAGAGCCTTACCTTATTGCCTTATTTTTTGTTTGGGTTCCCCCAGGTCCCTCAGTGTGAGGCACCTCGTATATCCACCAGAGAGTTGGGAATACATCTTCCGGTGTATTTTGCATCTTCCAGTCTTGGATGGTCTGGGATGCATCTTAGGTATTTATCGAGCTGATTTTTAAACGCATCTACGCTCACTCCTGATATGTTTCTTAGATGAGCTGGCAGCACATTAAATAGTCGCTGCATTATCGATGCTGGTGCGTAGTGGATTAATGTCCTGTGCGCCTTTCTCAGTTTACCTGGAATGCTTTTTGGCACTATTAATCTACCTCGGCTTGCTCTTTCCGATACTTTAAGCTCCATGATGTTTTCAGCAATTCCTTCTATTTGCTTCCATGCTTGTATTATCATGTAGCGTTCTCTTTTCTTTCTAGACTGTATAGTTTTAAAAATTGCAGTCTTTCCCAGTAATCAAGGTCCTTAACTTCTTCTATTCTAGCAGTATAGGACCTTTGTACACTCTCTATTAGCGCAATATCCTTTTGGTAGTGTGGGTACCATATCACATTACAGTACTCGAGTGTACTACGCACATAAGTTTTGTAAAGCATAATCATGTGTTCAGCTTTTCTTGTTTTAAAGTGTCTGAATAACATTCCCATTTTTGCTTTACATTTAGCCAACAGTGTTGCTATTTGGTCGTTGCATAACATATTCCTATTTCAAATTACACCAAGGTCTTTAATTGCTTCCTTGTTTGTGATTGTCTCATTATTAGGTCCCTTGTATGCATACACCATTCCTTCTCTGTTTCCATAATTTATTGATTCGAATTTATCGGAGTTAAATACCATCCTATTTATCTCCACCCATTCATATATTTTGTTTAGATCTCTTTGTAGTGAGTTCTTATCTTCATCACAAGTAATTTCTCTACTTATTCTTGTGTCATCGGCGAAACTTCTCACTACGGAGTTTTCAACATCACAGTCTATGTCTGAGATCATAATAACAATAACAAATAGCAGTGCAGCTAATACCGTACCTTGGGGCACACCAGATATTACCTGGGCTTCATCTGATTTCTCGTCATTTGCAACCACTATCTGTTTTCTGTTTTGCAGGAATTCTTTTACCCATTTAGCTATCTTTCCCACAATATTATGCTTTCTCATTTTTTTCTCCAATATGTTATGGTCTACCTTGTCAAAGGCTTTTGCAAAATCTAGATAGATCACATCTGTGTCTTTTTCATTTATCATATTATTGTATATGTTTTCATAGTAAGCTATCAGTTGGGTCTGTGTACTTTTTCCAGGTACGAAACCGTGTTGACCCATATTAAACAAATTATTTTTGACCAAATGGTTCATTATTTTCTTTTTTTATTACCCTCTCATACACTTTCATAATATGTGATGTTAGACTAACAGGTCTATAATTGCTTGCCTCTAGTCTTGATCCACTTTTGAAGATAGGGGTTATATAAGCTAATTTATGTTTAACATATATCTCGCTCATATCTACACTCTGTCTTAGCAGTATTGCAAGTGGCTTAGCGATAGTGTTTGCAGTTTTTTTTTAACAAAATCGCTGGAACTCCATCTGGTCCGGCTGCCGATCCATTTTCAATTTCGTTTATCGCCGTGACAATATCTGCTTCATTAATATCTATATCCGTTAGATATTCAACATTTTCTTCTCACATTTCTGTTTCATTATTCTCATTCGCAATTCTTGGCGTGAACTCACTCTTATATTTTTCTGCTAATATGTTGCATATTTCCTTTTTTTCATTCGTTAGCCGTCCTTCAATTCTTAGAGGGCCTATTTCTATTCTCCTTTTATTCATCTTTTTTGCATAGGAGTAAAGAACTTTGGGGTTTCTTTTTATATTTTGAAGTGTCCTTTCTTCTAAGTCCCTTTTTTTCATTTTCTTTCGACTGTATAATCTTTTGTTCTGCATTTTCTATCTTACATTTTATTTCCCTCATTTTCCACACATTTTTTTCTTTTGCAAGATTTTTCTTCCACTTTTTAATTTTCTGAAATAAGATCCTTCTGTCTCTTGGTATGCACGTCTTTTGTTTATTGTTTTTTTTCGGTACATATTTTTCAACAATTTTCTCCAGTATTTTGTACAGTATATCCGTATTTACCTGTATATTATCACTTATAAATACATTTTTCCATTCTTTATTCAGTTCTTCATTTATTTCTGACCATTTTATATTCTTACAGTAAAAGTTATATTTTCCATATCCTTCCCAAAGTTTTGTGCTTTTATTAATTCTGTGATCACTTGCTTTGGAATGAACTATCAATTCTATGACATTGTGATCTGAAATTCCCGTGTTATACACTATTATTTCTTTAACATAATTCACCTCATTCACAAATACTAGATCTAGGACATTTTCCTTTCTTGTTGGAATGTGGTTTATTTGTTGCATATTATGTTCTAATAGCATATCTTGAAGCTTTTCAAATTGCCTCTTATCTTCTGCGCTACTATTACTATCTTTTTTATATGTATACATACAACCACTTTCTTCTATCCGTTCTTTCCAATCCACGAAAGGAAAGTTAAAATCTCCGGATAGGAGTATATTCCAGTCTTTATGGTTTCTACATATATCATCTATTTTTTCTATTATTATGTCAAACTCCTTAGTGTTTGGGGGTCTGTAAACTACAATATTCATTAGTTTTTCAAATTCAAATTCTACCGCAATCAATTCACATTCTGTGTTGCTGTATTTTTCACATACTTTTCCTTGATTTATGTCTCTTCCATATATTGCGGTTCCCCCTTGATTCCTATTTTTTCTGTCTGATCTATAAGTTTGGAAACCCTTTATCTGGTCATCACTGCCAGTCTCTTGGGAATACCATGTTTCACTTATATTTAATATATCTATTTTTTCAATTTGGGTTAGTTCTTCTAAGAACTCTATTTTCCTTTTAGAGTTACTCGTGACTAAACCCTGTGCATTCATTATTATTATGGTTTGTGTTTCATCCCCATTATTTAATATTGGTAATAATATGGATTCTCCCATGCTTCCTTCCTGTTCTGATATGATGTTCTTTTCTTCATTTCCCGGAATTCTGCCATTAAAAATCCAACTTTTCTATTATATTTGCTCTTTCGCCTTCATATTTATTTGTGTGTGTATACCTGCAACTGTCCCCATATCTGCACCAACCCCTGGCATTATAGATGCATTCTTTGTAGTTGGGCTCTAAATGTGCAGGTTTGGGTTGAAAGGCCTCATATCTTGGGGCTCTTGGTTCAAAGCGCGGTATATACACGGCTTGCTTTTTTGTTTCTTTTTTTGTTTCTTTTTTGCTTTCATTTTTCTTTTCAGTTTGCTGAGTTTTCTTACTTTCATTCATGGTTGCAGGATGCATATATCGACATTTTTTGTTGTAAATGTATCCTTTTCCTTCTTTTAGGTTTTTGCATATTTTTGGATGGAGATCTCTGCATTCGTCTCCATATCCGTCTAAATACGCACATTTACCATATATTTCATAATTATGGCATATCTTTGGATGCTTGTAGTAGCATCTTTCGCCAAATCTGCAATTCCCTCTTTTCAGCATATTACAGACTATATCCTTCTTTTCTATTTTTTCTTGTTCTTGCTCTTCCCTAAAATTATGTAGGTCCGGGTAGAGTCTCTTGGGTCTATTATTTGTTTCCATCAGGTAATTTATTTCTTCATAAGTATGTTGTTGGATGGCATCATAGGTTATATCAATGATTTCTTCTGCATCCTTACACATATCCTGTTCATTGTTCTCCTCTTCTTCTTCTTTTTCTTCTTCTTCTTCTTCTGTTTCTTCTTCTTCCTCTTTATCTTCAACTATTTGCAGATTTAGTCTCGACTTAATTATATTTTCTATCCAGACTAAGCATGTTGAGCAGAATACCTTTGTGTCTTTATTTTTTATTTTTTGCTGTATTTCAGCACATGTGAGGTGTGTTGGGACATGACAGGCATCACATTTTCTAATCAATTGTTGAGGATTATTAATGGAATACCATATCTTACATGTATTACACCATTTTGGCATTCTTTTTCCCATTGCATCAATCAGCATATTCACCATATTGGACTTCTTATTGTTCTTTGATGGAATGTGTTGATTGATGTAGACTTTCTTTATAAGTCTCTTTAACACTTGGATTTTCTTTGGAATTTCTTCTATTATTTTGCTGATGTTTTCCGCAGATTTGCTCCAGTTTATTGGATCATATTGTTTCAATATGTCTGCGAATATTTTTCCGTCACATTGGTTGACGTTACTAGTGACCTCTGTTATCAGACGGTCGAGCTCCTGTTTCGCCAACTCATGGAATTTATTTTTGCTGAGTCCAGCGATGTCTCTCCAAGCCTTGCCCGTGTTGTACATAGCCATCTCGATTAGATTTTTAGTAATTCACAAGATAACTATTCTATGCCGACGTTTTATCCCACTTCTCCGACCTCAAACTAATCACTGACTATTCACGAAAACTTGTAGCTATATTGCACTCGATAGCCTTTTGTTATCCGCGTTAAATCATGATATTTATAGGGTCGCAAAAGTGTAATCACTCACCGGCACACAGATACAAAACTGAGAGAGAGAGAGAGAGAGAGAGAGAGAGAGAGAGAGAGAGAGAGAGAGAGAGAGAGAGAGAGAGAGAGAGTTACAAGGATTTTGGATGCCTAAAAGACTTTTTAGTCCATCCACAGCAACTCTATTTCCTATTTGCTAAAGCAATTTAGTGCAAGCCTTTAAGGAGTTTTTAAGATCTTTTCCAACTTATTCTTGAACTTGTTTACCATGTTACTGTTTACGACATCCACTGGAAGTCTATTCCAAGTATTTGCTATTTCGTATGTAAAAAAATTGCCACACTGAGTGGTGTTGTATCTTTTCAATTCCAGATTGTATCCATTACACTGGACTGATTTGTGCTAAGTGTGAATAGATTGTTGTAATATACATTTGTTATTCCTTTAAGAATTTTGAATAGCCCTACTAACAGAGAGAGAGAGAGAGAGAGAGAGAGAGAGAGAGAGAGAGAGAGAGAGAGAGAGAGAGAGAGAGAGAGAGAGATTGCTGACACTAATCTACAATGAAACTGACTTTGTTTAAAAACACTGCTTTAGAATTCTGAAATGACAAATTTAAAGCAATTTGTATTTTTCCTTACAATACACTTTGATATATATGATTGGCTAAGCTGGAAGACTAGCCATAAGACTTTTAGAGAGGTGTAACTACACGATCGCTATTTAACAGTGGGTAAGGGTTAGTTCCAGCTACCCTGCTCACACCCTATTGCCACTTTTGTTTGCAGGCAAGACTTACAGGGGTATAGTGATGGCAGGCCAAATTTGTATAAAGAACTTAAGGTTTGTTTCTTTAGGAAAATTACAAATTACTTTAAATTTGTAATTTTTTCTGACACTAAATGCAAACCCTTTGCTCTTTATTAGGGAAGACTTACCCATAAGGTGGGTGGATGTCCTAACCAACTGGCTAGTTTTGACAAAGGTTTTTTCCCTGTTCATGCTACACACGTATAAGGGGGAAAACCCTGACACCTCACTAAAACCTACGTGCAATATCTGTGTGATTGTGTGATACTAGCAGTGTGACTAGTCTAGGTAAAAATTCACAGAAACATAGAAATCTTTGAACCAACCATAGACATTACCCAATCCTACCTAGGGGGATGTAACAAGTATATATTTACATAAAAGATTACACAAGGGAAATAGTTTTACTTAAAGACAGTGTCTGCCAACTTGTAGAGTACTGTAGGTGCTATTTCCCATGAGAGGGGAGGATGAAAGAAAGAAAGAGCCAGTCATTTATCACAGACTTAACCCTGGGTAACCTCTGCCCTCCACCATCTGCTACTTGTCCATCAAAGAGCCTGAGGTGTTTAAACCATTTGTTGTGTAGCCACCACAGGGCCATTGGTAGTGGGCGGTGAAGGTTGATCGGATGCTTTCACACACCTGCTTGTAGGACCCGTGGCACAGAGTAGAGTAGTTTTTCTTGAATGCTTGGGACGTACCTATGGTCCTAACATCATGAGCTCTGGGTCGTCTCATTTGTGGAGAAGGATCAGGATTCAACACTCGGTCTATGACCATGTGATTCTAAGCAGAGGTCGTGTTCTTGTTGCTCCTCCTGTAGACCTTCTCCATGCTGACAAGGACTGCTGACATTTGGGGGTGAGATCTTGTAGTTCTCTTGAGGTAGTACCTCAAACTCCTCCATGGATAAAGTACCAGTTGATCTGGATCATCGGTTACAGTACGAAGACTCCCAATCAGGAAGATTTTCAGTCTTGGCGAAAAACTCATGGATGATTCCGGGCATTACCTTTCCCCATACCCTTGAATGGGGGATGCCATGGGAAAGACCATGGAGTTGCTGACTATCTTGGCTGAAGCCAACGCAAGCAGGAAAACCATCTTCAAGGTCAGGTGAAGATCTGATGCCTGGCGTGCTAGTTCGTAGGGGGGCACCCTTCGGGGAACAAAAAACGCAACCACATTCCATGGACGTGGTCTAGCATCTGACTGAGGACAGGTAAGCTTAAAACTCCATATGAGAGACAACTCCAATTAAGAGAAAATGTTAACTGATTTCAGCATAAAGGCTAGGCTGAAGGCTGAGCAGTAGCCTTTCACCGCCAAGATTGAGAGGAGTTTTCACTCCTGAAAGTACACAAGGAGCTCCACTTTTGCTGGAATAGTGGCATTGAGAGGAGAGATACTCCTTCCACAACACCAACCACAGAAGACAGTCCACTTAGCCTGGTAAACAGTAGCTGAAGATTTCAGGAGGAATCTGGACATCCTTTTCGCAACTTGTTGCAAAAACTCTCTTAGGGAGGAGATACTGGATAGTCCCCAAGCTTGAAGATGTAGGGATCCTACGGTTTTGTGGAATATGTTCATGTGTGATTGTCTGAGTGGTCATGTCATGGAAGGAGTTCTCTCGGGACTTCCATAAGCAGCTGAAGAAGGTCCGGAAACCATTTCACATGATGCCACAATGGAGCTATAAGGGTCACTGCTAGGTCTGCGGATGATCTTGCCTTGTCAAGCACCCTTCTCATCATGCCGAATGGGGGAAAGTCATAAATGTTGATGTTGTCCCTCTGTTACTGGAATGCATCCAACCAGAGAGACTGGGAATCTGGGACTGATGAACAGTAGAGGGGAGCCTGTTGTTCAGGGATGTCGTGAGCAGGGCTACTGTAAGGGAGGCCCACAAAGTCAAGACTTTGTTGGCTACTAGATGATCTAGAGACCACTCGGAGCCCACTATCTGAGTTGCTCTGCTTAGATTGTCTGCGAGCACATTCCTTTTGCTTGGAATGAAGCGTGCTGATGAGGACGCCTGTTTGTCTTCTGCCCATCTTAGCATCTCTACTGCTAAATGGCAAAGGTGCTCCGAAAAGGTACAGCCTTGTTTATTTACATAAGCCACTACTGTGGTGTTCTTACTTATCAACACCACTGAGTGACCAACCGGGAACTCATGGAACTACTGTAAGGCTAGGAAGGCTACCACATCTCTTAGAGATTTATGTGCTGGTATCGTTTGGACTCTGATCACAGCCCGGAGGCCTATGGTGCAGCATGTGGGCCCCCACCCTTTTTTTTTGATACATCTGAAAAAAAGCATCAACTCCGGGGGAAGTATAAGATCGACACCTTGGTAGATATTCTCGTCTGTTACCCACCATCTCAAGGCCGTATTCTGCTTGGGTTCCATAAGGACCAGAGTATTCGGAAAGTCCTAGTGCTGAACCCACTTTGATTTTAGTAGCCACTGAAGACATCGGATTTGTAGGTGGACGTTGTGGACTACACGAACCAAGGACGATAGGTGACCTAAGAGACGTAACCACTGCTGGGCTTGGAGTACGTCTAATTGAAGAAAGGGACTTGCCACCATCCTCAGCCTCTGGATCCTGTCATCTGAAGGGAAGACTTTCTTGCAGGCTGGTTCGATGATCATGCCTAGGTATACCAGTCTCTATGATGGAAGCAGGGAGGACTTCTTGAGATTTACCACAATCCCCAGATCACAACAAAATTCGAGGAGTCTGTCTCGGTGTTGAAGAAGAATAACCATCGAGTCTGCTAGGATTCAGCCAATCGTCCAGATATCTTAGGAGACAGATGCCGATCCTGTGAGCCCACGTTGACACTAGGGTAAAAACTCTTGTGAAAACTTGAGGTGCTATTAAAAGACCGAAGCACAGCACCTTGAACTAGTATTGCCTGTTGTCATGTATAATCCTTAGATACTTCCGTAATGATGAATGTACTGTGATCTGGATGTATGCGTCCTTGAGGTCCAGCGTGCACATGAAGCCCTGTGGTCTTACTGCTTGTCTGACCGTGTCTGCCATCTCCATGCTGAACGGAGTTTGTTGAACAAAGTTGTTCTAGGAGAAGAGGTTGAATACTGGAGGCTTTCTACAAGAAAGTTAACTGTAGAAGCTCAGAGACTCTGATGAAAAATCCTTATGCAGGCTGCATTAGCCGAACGATGGAGTGCGACATCGGTAGCGCCAAAGAAAACCACTCCGGTGAAAATGTAACTCATGAGCAGGAAAGGTGTCTCCAAGAGGCATAGGAACATGCTTCAAACTTTGCACTCCCTCCACGGCTGCCATCGCAGACCGTGGAAGTGCAGCGTCATCAGCGTTGAAGAAAACAACTCGGGAGAAAACCTAAACAGCGAACGGGAAAGGTGTCCCCAGAGAGGCGCAAGAACATGCTTTAGACTTTGCACTCTCTACACAGGCTGCCATCTCAGAACGAGGGAATACATTGTCTTCATATCTGAAGAAAGCCACACGGGAGAAAAACTACCTTGCAACCGGGAAAGGTGTCCCCCAAGAGGCGCAGGAATAAGGTTAAGACTTTGCGCTTCCTCTGCCAGTTGGCATTGCAGATCGAAGGAGTGAGTCGTCATCGTCAGTGTAGAGGAGTAAGACCAAAGTCGAGCTTTGGGTCAGCCGCAAGCAGCCTTCCTGCCCTTGAACTTGAAGGTTATGAGCAACATGTACTTCATACTATGAAGGGGCATCCACATGGAGAACGACTCCCCTGTGGGGATGCGGGGGTGTCCTCCAGCCTAAGTGTTGTCCGGCGTCAAAGGGGAAAAGATCGTCAGAAAAAGTTTCTCCACCCTCGAGGAAACCCCGCACTATGCCATCTCTGAAAAAGCAAGGCTCACACCTGAAAAAAATAAAACTAAAAGAACTAATTAGTCAAAGGCTAGTCAAACAAGGTTGAGCATAGAGAGAGACAAAAGTCTACTCTCCACCGAGCCAAAAGTAAAAGTGACTATAGAACACAGGTGTGTGTGTGTAATCAGGGTAGCTGGTACTACCCACATAAAACCCCGCTAACTAGCAGTGCGATAGTTACCCCTTGCTAAAAGTCTTATGGCTAGATTTCCAGCTTCGCCGAAAGTATATCCGCTAATAAAGAGCGATAGGGTTTGTACTTAGTGTCCAAACAAACAATGATTCTGAATAGCTAGGCTAGACACTGTATCTAGTTTCGATTCACTAAATGGGTTCAAGACGTTGCAATCTAATATCTTACAAAAGTACTTCAATAAGATAAATAATTCATAACATTTCTTTATAATTATGATAATCACAATTTTACATAAAAACTTTTTCAATGTAGTATAATAAGTGTTTAGTTACATTAATATAGTAAAAATACAACAGAAAGAAAATGTGATTTGATTTATATTTCAAATGTTAAACTTTTTTATTTTTAGTTGGATAAATTTTACAAAAACTTTTTTTGTATATGGTGAAATATGCACAGCTGTAATTCAAATACATTTAAGCTAGCATAAGAAAGGCCATGATTTAAAGAATACTAGGTTTTGCTCTTTCGTTTGTTACAATGGAGAAAGAAATATAGATTTCTTCTTTGCTTAATTAATAGTCAACCCTCGATTTTTACAGGAATTAGGTAACAGAGACCTCTGCCAAACTTTAAAAATAACAAAATTTTAGTGGCCTACTGTTAATCCACACGTCATCACCCTCACCAACTGACTTACTGCTTATGTAGGGTCGCCAACACCCTTTTTTAACTCACAATATTGTTATCACATAGTTCCGTCACTGTATTTTAGTTTATATTATTGTAATTGTACAGCAAAGTACTTCAAAATCTCCTATTTTTGCACTCTTTCCTTAACCATTTGTGCACCACAACATGCAATAGACATCTGATGAAAAGTATTCCCTTTACTTCGATACAACATAATTTACATATAGCAGAAAATCACATACAGTACATACATATATCAAGGCACTTCCCCCAATTTTGGGGGGTATCCAACACCAAACAAATGAAAAAAAGGGGACCTTTCCTCTCTACGTTCCTCCCAGCCTGACAAGGGACTCAACCGAGTTCGGCTGGTACTGCTAGGGTACCACAGCCCACCCTCCCCCGTTATCCACCACAGATGAAGCTTCATAACGCTGAATCCCCTACTGCTGCTACCTCCACGGTCATCCAAGGCGACTGGAGGAAGCAGCAGGGCCCACCGGAACTGCGTCACAATCACTCGCCATTCACTCCTATTTCTAGCTCGCTCTCTTGCCTCTCTCATATCTCTCCTCCTATCACCCAGAGCTTTCTTCACCCCATCTATCCACAAAAAACTTGGCCTTCCTCTTGTACTCCTCCCATCAACTCTTGCATTCATCACCTTCTTTACCAGACAGACCTTCTCCATTCTCTCAACATGGCCAAACCACCTCAACACATTCATATCCACTCTAGCTGCTAACTCATTTCTTACATCCGTTCACTACTTCGTTCCTAACCCTATCTACTCAAGATACACCAGACACTTCATCTCAAACACATTCAATTTCTGTCTCTCCGTCACTTTCATTCCTCACAACTACAATCCATATATCACAATTGGTACAATCACTTTCTCATACAGAACTCTCTTTACATTCATGCCCAACCCTCTATTCTTTACCACTCCCTTCACTGCCCCCAACATTTTGAATCCTTCATTCACTCTCTGATGTACATCTGCTTCCCCTCCACCATTTGCTGCAACAACAGACCCCAAGTACTTAAACTGATCCACCTCCTCAAGTAAATCTCCATTCAACATGACATTCAACCTCGCACCACCTTCCCTTCTCGTACATCTCATAACCTTACTCTTACCCACTTTAACTGTTAACTTCCTTCTCTCACATACCCTTCCAAATTTTGTCACTAATCGGCCAAGCTTCTCTTCCAAGTCTGCAACCAGCACAGTATCATCCGCAAACAATTGATTTACCTCCAATTCATGATCATTCTCGTCTACCAGTTTCAATCCTTGTATAAGCACTTGGGCATTCACCTCTCTCACCACTACATCAACATACAAGTTAAACAACCATGGCGACATCACACATCCCTGTCTCAGCCCCATTCTCACCGGAAACCAATCGCTCACTTCATTTCCTATCCTAGCACATGCCTTATTACCTTTGTAGAAACTTTTCACTGCTTACAACAACCTTCCACCAATTCCATATAACCTCATCACATTCCACATCGCTTCCCTATCAACTTTATCATACGCTTTCCCCAGATCCACAAACGCAACATACACCTCCTTACCTTTTTCTAAATATTTCTCGCATATCTGCCTAACTGTAAAAATCTGATTCATATACCCCCTACCTCTTCTAAAACCACCCTGTACTTCTAAGATTGCATTCTCTGTTTTATCCTTAATCCTATTAATCAGTACTCTAACATACACTTTTCCAACCACACTCAACAAACTAATACACCTTGAACAACACTCGTGCACATCTCCCTTACCCTTATATAGTGGTACAATACATGCACAAACCCAATCTACTGGTATCATTGACAACACAAAACACATTTTAAACAATCTCACCAACCATTCAAGAACAGTCACACCCCCTTCCTTCAACATCTCAGCTCTCACACCATCCACACCGGGTGCTTTTCCTACTCTCGTTTCATCTAGTGCTCTCCTCACTTCCTCTCTTGTAATCTCTCTCTCTCATTCCCATCTCCCATCACTGGCTCTTCAACACCTGCAACAGCAATTATATCTGCCTCCCTATTATCCTCAACATTCAGTAAACTTTCAAAATATTCCCCCCACCTTTTCCTTGCCTCCTCTCCTTTTAACAACCTTCCATTTCCATCTTTCACTGTCTCTTCAATTCTCGAACCAGCCTTCCTTACTCTCTTCACTTCTTTTCCAAAACTTCTTATTTTCTTCATATGAACGACACAATCCTTGACCCCCCCTCAGGTCAGCCGCCCTCTTTACCTCAGTTACCTTGTGCTTTACTTCCACATTTTTCTCCCTATATCTTTCATACTTCTCTACACTATCACTCTTAGGCCATGGGGCATAAGCTGTATCTTGTCACTTCGTGGCCACTTTCATGGGGCAACTTCATTACATTTTTTTATCATAGAGAAAGTCATTCTTAGGCATTATGCAACAAGTTCCCACAAATATAGTTGCTCCTAAAATTTTAATTAGCCATTTTAATCATACAAATTATTTGTAGTTAAGTTGGTGGCTAATAGGTGGCCATACTATAGTTCTGTAGTTCCTATTTTTGACAGTAGATGGCTAACAGCAAATTAACCAATCAAATCGCTTAGATTTCCAACATGGCAGCCCCCGGGACTTGCTGTATTCACTGTGTGTTGGAGGAAGAAAGTGATGTTTTACCCATTTCTGACCAATGTATGTAAAAAATCAAGGAGTGTAATAGAAAGTGGAAACATTTAGATGGTATTCAACGTGAGGTAGCAGAGAAACTGTCTGAAACTTTTGAAAAAACTTTAGATTTAGACCACCTTGGGTACCATGCAGAATGTTACCGAAGGTTTACAGACAAACAAAGGATCGAAAGGGCCATTGTCCGCTGTTCTAAACGTAAAGGCACTAATCCAGATGATCTTGGAACACCACCTCGAAAAAGTGCCTGGCTAAGCCTGATTAGTGGGTCATCATCACAAACATGCTCTGCAGATCATCAGGGATTCGAAAACTAAGGGGGGTATGAAAGGCCAGACCCTAGATAAGGGTGCCGTGAACAGGTGGCTATCAAGTCACCATCAGCGGGCAGCAATTGCTAAGGAATGTGAAAATATGGCTGGGAAGGGAGAAACAGAAAGGGGACGGAAAGACCTGGATGAAACTCGAATAAAACATGATGAGACAGCAGTTAGGAGTATAATGTCAACCATAAACTCAATGGTTAATCCATTTGAGTATTCAGGGGAGGACCTAATTAACATTTGCTCCGGCACTGTAGCTCCATCTAATGTGAGGTCCGACCTTGAAATTGTTTATGGGAAAGGGGCTGATGCTATCAAAGAATTTGAAGAGTCCAGATTGAAATCAGAGCCTGAGAAACTATTTGAGCCAATCAAATCAAGGAAATTGAAGACCTTTGCCACAGTTGCAAAAACATCAAAGGTTAAAGTCGAGTCTGAAACAGTGCTACTCAAAGCCACTAATGACATGTTTAATCACCTCCTGATTATTGGCAGGAGTAGGGAAGTAGATTTAAAGAAACTCTTGGCTTACTCATTGACACCTGTACCTTTGGCTTTGGCAACTGGCAATGGTACCATTACTAAAACAGATAAAGCAAAGTTGATGAAGAAGTTGGAGGGTCGGGCTGAGTGTGTGAATATAGAGGACATACCTCCAGGGTCTGCTTTGGTGATTGATGGAATGGCATTTATTCAGCAGGCACAAAACATTCCAGCTACATTTGGGATGTTTGCAGACAAGCTTTTGGTTGACCTTATCAGGTTAGGTAACCAGTATGGCTGCCAAAGGGTCAACTTTGTGTGTGATCGCTATCCAACACACAGTATAAAAAACTGTGAGCGAAGTCGCAGAGCAGCCAGTGGGGCTCAATTGGTGAAAATCACAAGGCCTGACCAAAAGACCCTAAAACAGTTTAAGAAGTTCTTAGCTGAGGGGTCGAATAAAGAAAACCTTATGGAGTTTCTTTATGAAACATGGGTGAAATGTAAGCCCCAGGTTTTTGGACCTATTGCATTGGTTGTCTCACATGGAGAAAAGTGCCACTCTATAGCTGCAGTTGATGGTAAAATTATGATCATTGAAGTGTCTGACCTCTTCTGTGACCATGAAGAGGCTGACACGAGATTACTGTTGCATGCAAGTCATGCTGCTAAAAACATCTCAACAGTTATAATAAGTAGTCCAGATACCGATGTTTTTATGATATCTCAAGCACTAGCTCAGGAAATCCCTGCTGATTTGCTATTTCAAACTGGTGCTGGGGACAAGCGACGAAGTATCTGCATTTCCAAACTGGCTGAGAAACTTGGGGCAGAAAAATGTCGAGCTCTTCTTGGTATTCATGTTTTTACTGGGTGCGACTCGGTTAGTGCATTCAAAGGGAAGGGAAAGGTGAAACCCCTTGACATATTCAACAAAACTGTTGAATATGTCAATATATTTGCAGAGTTGGGAACAGAATGGGAAGCATCAGCTTCCATCTTGCCCATGTTTGAGAAATTTGTCTGCACACTGTATGGTCAGAAATAATGCTCGGAAGTAAATGTTCCGGCTGACATGAAAATCAGACTCTTGGATGCTGCCTCCAAACCAAGATTGTCTGCTGCATCATGTAAAAAGGGGAAACTATCAGGCAGCAATTCACCGTAGGTCCCTTCAGCCAATCATGCATGCTCCATCTCCCAATGGTCATGGCTGGAAGATTACTGGTGACACCCTTGTCTTTGAATGGATGGCTGATGACCCGGCTCCCCCTAGTGTACTAAAAACTGTGAACTGCAAGTGCCAGAAAGGTGGGTGCAAGGGTGCTTGCTCATGCAGCAAAATGAATCTTCCTTGTACTGACTTATGCAGGTGTCAGGTTGAGAACTGCACTAATAGGATCCCTGAGACAGAAAGTGTATCTGACCCTGACGTCTCTGACTCTGATGTGTCTGATGATGAATACTAGTGAATGGTGGAGCGCTGCTTTGCAGTACAGTTCCATCTCGTGAGAAAAATTTGCAGCAATAGGCCCTACTTAATTTCTAATTCATGATTATTTGCTATGGTGGGAAAAACACTACTTTATCTCCGAAGGATTCTTGTCAATTTTGCTAGGTTTATGAGGGTAAATTTGACTCTGGTTCTATTTTCGGTGTCCTTTTATTGTTGTTGGTTCTATTTTTGGTGTCATTTTATAGTTGTGATCTCTTAAAGTCTGTAAAAGTTGAATTTGATTTTCGTTGCACACTTAAAGCAAAGGATAATGGACATTTATGATATCCTGGAAGTTAAGTTAACAGTGTAGTTCATAATACCACCACCAGGGTGCTGTTGTTTACATTTCTATTGCATAATGTTAATCACATGTTATGATACATATGTACAACACTGTACTCATTCTTAAAAACTGTAAATAAAATGTTTTCTACTGAATATAAATCATCTTTGTGTTATTGGTCATTTTCACTTCTGATGACTAATTGGTTACATAATGGCCTATAACTAATTAAGGAGCAACTATTTTTGCGGGAACTTTGCATATTCTGAGTGTCCTGACCCCCATGGTTCAAAATCAAGTGGAATCAACTTGCCCCAAGAAAGTGGCCACGAACTCAAAAACTAAGCCCCCTACAGCTTATGCCCCATGGCCTATCTGCAGCCATTCTTCAAATGCCCTCTTTTTCTCTTCCACTTTTACCTTCACTCCTTCATTCCACCATTCATTGCCCTTCCTCATGCTGCTCCAACAAACTTCTTGCCACACATCACTTGCAATCCCAAAAAAATTTTCTTTTACTAACTTTAACTCCTCCTCTAAATTACCAGTTTCTCTTACTTTCACAGTCATATGCCATTTTCAACCTTTCTTGATATTCACTTTTTACCTCCAGTTTTATTAACTCTTCAACCCTCACTAGCTCCCTTTTACATCCATCAACTCTATTCCCCCACTCTTCTGCTACAACTAATTTTCCTTCCACCAGAAAATGATCAGACATACCGTTAGCCATACCCCTAAACAAGTGCACATCTTTCAATCTTCCAAATATTCTTTTAGTCATCAACACATAATCCATTAACACCCTTTCTACCACTCCTCCATTTTCCACTCTTACCCATGTATACTTGTTTTTATCTTTCTTTTTGAAAAAGCTAGAACTTATCACCATCTCTTGCTCAACACACATATCTACCAGTCTCTCACCACTCTCATTTTCATCTGGTACGCCAAACTTCCCAATGACACCTTCTACCTATCCGGCGCCCACTCTAGCATTTAAGTCACCCATGACAACTACATAACTCCTATCCAGTCCTTCTACACACCTAGTTAATTCATTCCAGAACTCATTCCGCTCTTCTTCACTTTTCTCACAACCTGGCCCATATGCACTAACAAAGGCCCAAAATTCCCTACCCAACCTAACCCTTACCCACATTAACCTAGATGATATCTCCTTCCATTCCACTACTTTATCTGTCACCCATTAACTAAGCAATAATTCACACCCTCTCTTGCTCTTCCCCTTTTATTCCCAGACACTCTAACAGACACACTACCAAACATCACTTCACCCTTCCCTTTTATCTTTGTCTCGCTCAAAGCCAATATATCCATCCTTTCATTCCTAAACATGCTCCCAATCTTACATCTTTTACTTTCTATCGTACTACATCTACGTACATTCAGACACCCCAAAACTAGTGCTGGGAGCAATTACTCTCCCCCCAGGCTCCACCTCTTCGATGTCTCACAGGAGTATATAATAAAGGAGAGGGGGTTACCAGCCCCCTCGTCCTGTCCCTTTTAGTTGCTTCTTACGACACGCAGGGATACATTGGCGCTATTCTAAATGTTTTTTTATGCAGGGCAGAAAATTATTTTTATAAAAAATAATGGCAATTTTTCCAAACATAAAATAGAGAAAGCAAAGGGTCTAGACATGCATGGGGATACTGTTTACATGGGACAGCGTAACTATGACTCAGCAGAATGACGCGCGGTGGATTGGGTAGCACAGAGACCACAGTCTCTCACAGATCTCGGCCTTGAGCTCTTTTTAGAATTTGTGTCCAAGTTATTGTTTTATTTTGTTGTACATATCTCTACCATTTTTCATTCCTTTTGGTTGATATTATCTGTGCTTATTATTGAATAGTTTTACTAGTGATTCAGCATAAAATCAAAATGCCATAAAGGGCAAGAGTGTGACAAGGCACCTCAATGTTGGTTATTCTGGACAACACATGTGAGGGGAGCCATGAACAAGTTCCAGCATAGAGGAAAATATTCCTCAAAAGCATGATTTCATGCAAAAACTAAAACTTTAAGAGAGTGTTAAGCTGACATCTCTATAAACAAGCCTTTTTATGGAAGCTGAAAGAGGAGAGAGATTAGACAAAGACACGAATGAAAAGGAAGCAAGTAGAACTCATGAAAAGAAATGGGAAAAGATTTCCAAAACAAAACCTGTCAACAAATATAAGAAAAAATGGAGCTTCAATGAAGACACCACTTATTTTTGGGGAGGTGCTGTGTGGTCCCCTAAGGACTTCCCTTTGAAAAGCTACAACAAGTAATCTAATACGACATGAATTCCTCAGAATTACTGTCTCCCTTGTTCTAGGGCTAGTGGATCAACAAGCAAAGCATGGACTCATTGTGTACATAGAAGACCTTGCGAGTTCAGGCTCATTTGAGCTTGCCACAGCACCTAAGCAGCTGAAAGATGTCTGCTATGGATGATGTCATGCACAATGTCCAAGACAGGAACCCTCCTCTCAGTCATTGTTGGTGTACCTACGTCAAAGCCACCATTCTTTATTCATTGTGGACATAACAATCAAGCCTATCCTTGTGTGATCAAAATCAATTCAAGAACACTATTAAGATTAGTACCTGTATTCAGGTATTTTCTTCCTTTCATGGCTTAACATTCAAACAAACATGTCTGGTTAGCGTCAGCATTCAAGTAATTGTGTTTGTTTCTTGCTATCCAAATGTTAGTTTGTTGTGTTTCCTATATTTTCTAAAGTACTTTTTACTGTCCTAGACTATTTTTGTCTTCGTAACGTAAAAGGGGGTTGTTGATTGCCGGCACCATTTTGGTAACTTTATTCATTATCGACGAGTTTATACTACTACATTGTTATGAAATACAAAAGAAAGTTAACTTTTAGCATTTACACCTTGGCTAGATTAAGGGTGAATATTATTACTTTTAATTGTGCTGCAGTCAGTTTCTGGCTATATGTTAGGTGAATCTTGACTAAGCGTCTTTAGCCTGTGATTTATAAACTTGATACAGTTATTAATGAGGTAGGATTAGCCAACTTATTCAGCCGTATCACAGTGGGTATTTAAACTCTATTTTTAAACTATGTTCCCACACACATGCTTACATCGTAACACATTTTTTTTTTGGGGGGGGGGAATGTTCCTGTCCTCCAACAATTAGGTAGTATGTTGACCAGGGCACCAGCCGCCCATTGAGATATTACTGCTAGAGAGTTATGGGGTCCTTTGACTGGTGGATCCTTCTCTCTTGTTATGGTTCTTACCTTTTGTCTACACATACACCAAATAGTCTGGCCTATTCTTAACAGATTCTCCTCTGTCCTCATACACTTAACACTGTGATTACCAAACAACTCTTCTTTGTTCAAGGGTTTACCTACTGCACTGTAATTGTTCAGTGGCTACTTTCCTCTTGGTAAGGGTAGAAGAGACTCTTTTAGCTATGGTAAGCAGCTCCTCTAAGAGAAGAACACTCAAAAATTAAACCATTGTTTTCTAGTCTTGGGTAGTGCCATAACCTCTGTACCATGGTCTTCCACTGTCTTGGGTTAGAGTTCTCTTGCTTGAGGGTACACTCAGACACACTATTCTATCTAATTTCTCTTCCTCTTGTTTTGTTAAAGTTTTTATAGTTTATACAGGAAATATTTATTTAAATGTTGTTACTGTTATTATATTTCATTTTTCCCTGTTTCCTTTCCTCACTGGGCTATTTTCCCTGTTGGGGCCTCTGGGCTTATAGCATTCTGCTTTTCCAACTAGGGTTGTAGCTTAGCAATTAATAATAATAATAATAATAATATGACCACGAGATGAGACGGCTGATCAGACCATCAGTTGTTCTTACTGGTAGTTGTCCGTCCCTATTCATCTGATATGGGTATTGGAGAGAGGGAATAGAGGTAAAATAGAATCATATATTATGTGAATCCCTTCTTATTTCAAGACTGAGCAGGCCCACTTTAGTAGTTGTTCTCATAACGTTTGGCTTGGTAAACCATGAGGTTGTATGATATTGGGTCTCGGATAGACTTGTCTGTCTTACTGAAGTGAATATCTTAGATAAGTGGTTATTTGTGTTGTGGGCCTACTCTCTTAGTTGGATGGTCATTATAGGAGAGGGCTGGGAGACTTCCTAACCTCTTCAAAGGGAGTTTATAATGAAGATATTCTAACAGGTTTGTATTTTGCATACCCAAGACTTAGTCAACTTTACACCCCAAACATGTCATAGGAACCTATAGTGTCATAGGGTATTGCAAGAAACACCACATATTGTAGATAACAATAATTATTCACTTTAAATATGAATATTATCTTGAATAGAGAATAGCACAGAGGATGAAAAAGGAAATAAAATGGAATATAAGTTTACAGTAATATGAGAAGCAGAAATAAAACATTTTGTGGCTGTATAACACACACTAGATTGGGATAATCTAGCAGAAATCTTACCTATGTATAAAAGAATATAAACCAATATTTAAATACTTGGGGATCCTACCGTAGCTATTTCAAGAAGTCAACATCTTTGTGAAATATATCTTTATTACCATGACCTTCCAAGAAACTAAAAATTTTCATCAGTGGTCTACTAAATTCAAATAAATAACATCTTATTGATGAAAATAATTTATACCTATTAAAGCTACACATTTTTACTTTACCTCCATATCTATCCCTTTTTATGAGTGGCTGCAGCAAATTCTTGTACTGTTCAACTTGTTCATCGCTGTTACGGAAGATACCTTCAATCATCATGTATAAGTAAAACAAGGGCCATTCACTTTCGATATTTTCAAACTCCTACAAAAAAAAAAGATAAGAAGGGAACATAAAATATTTAAAGGAAAACATAAACATATTTTTACATTAAACAATGTTTAAAGGAAAACCTAAACTTGTTTTTACAAAAAACTATGCTTTTTTTTCTTATTCTGAGCAAAGCTATTCCAGCTCCACCAACTTGATTAATCTTGAAGAAGAAAATCCCCAACAGAAAAACTAAGATCATGCATCATTACCTCATTAAGAATGAAACCTCATATTTCTGTGACAACCTCAACCAATGAGATTGTTGGGAAGGAGAAGTCTACAGATAATCATGCAATGTTGTAAAATAATTCATGTAGACATATTCATCATAAACAGCCTGAATTGTACTTTAGGCGGGAGAATGATGAGTAGGACAATTAACCAAGAAAAGAGAAAGCCTCCAAATATTACAATAGACCTTCATTAATATGGCACAAATCATGAGAAGGTCATGCTGGTAGCCACAATAGGCAAACCTAGGCTACTTTAGGTAAGGTAGACTACACAATAATCATAACCTAATATAACTTGAATAGATTTATCAATACAAACCTATTTTATATGTATAGACTAATACTAAAAATATTTTTCATTATCAATATATATATATATATATATATATATATATATATATATATATATATATATATATATATATATATATATTAGAAGAACTGGGGATTCTTATACAGAATTAAAGGAGGGCCACATATTTTGCTTCAGAGGACATGAAAGAAAAGAAAGTAGAGGGGGTTTT
The DNA here is from genome assembly GCF_036898095.1 of Palaemon carinicauda. Taxonomy (NCBI): domain Eukaryota; kingdom Metazoa; phylum Arthropoda; class Malacostraca; order Decapoda; family Palaemonidae; genus Palaemon; species Palaemon carinicauda. The sequence continues at coordinate 115,068,896 of NC_090731.1, read as the reverse complement.
CTTATTAATAAAAATCTTCTTTGTAACATAAAAAATTTTGTAGTCCTAAGTAAGTATAAAGTGAAGATCATTCCAATTTATGCACCAACAACATCCCATACGGAGGAAGAAATAAAAACTTTTTATGAAAAACTTGAGATATCTATGAAAAACATAGGACTCAATTTACAGTACCTTTGTTTTGGGTGATTTCAATACTAAAATAGGTAAAAAAGAGAGAGGAGAGTCAGCAGTAGGAAAAATTTGGAGTAGGCTTAAGGAATGACAGAGGAGATATGCTTGTAGAATTTGCTAAAAGAAACAAACTTAAAATCGCGAACATCTTCTTATAGAGAAAGGAGCATACAAATCAACATGGAGAAGCCTAAATGGAGGAAAAAAATAGATTTATTCTCAGTGACAAAGTCAATTTAGTTAAAGATGTAACAAAGTTGAACAAGTTAAAGTCAAGAGATCATGGATTGGTGAAAAGCAAAATTTGTTTAGATCTAAGGAAAGAGAAAACCCTATTTCATGAAAGAAAATAAACACGCCTGTAATAAGAGTAAAATCTGATGAGTTTAGTTCAGTAAAGTAAAATAGATATTCCCAGCAAAATGATGATATGAAAGCAAGTAAAGAAGAAATGAACAGTAATTTAACTGAATTTGCATTGGAATTAGCACAAGAGAAAGGTGGAAGATTTCCTAAACAAGATCAAGAAAATCTATCAGAAATAAAACAAAAACTTAATAAAGGACAAACGCAAATATACATGGACTTCACCATAGGGCAATTACAAAAATCAAATAGATCATATAGCCTTACTAAAGAGAGAAGGAAGACTGAGAAATGTTAGAAGCTACAGAGGTGCAAATATTGGTAGTGATCACCAGCTCCTCATTGCCACACTGAAATTAAATCTGAAAGCACCCAACAGAGATATAGATAGAATACCTACGTTTGATACAACTAAGCTTCTAAAAGATTAGCACAGAGTAACCTTTGCAATTGAAAGTAGAAACTTTAAGAGAAGAAGAGCAGACAATTAATGAAGAATGGTATGATATTAAGAACCTATATCAGTCAGTTGGTAGTGAAGTTTTGGGACATGCAGTTACAAGGAGAAAACCATGGATATCACATGATACTTGGGATACTATAATAAGGAGACTGTTAGTAAAGTAGTTAACAAATCAGATATGATTTCTTATGAAATAATTTTATGAAGATGATTCAACAAAATTTACTTCTACTTACCTTAGTTTCAGCATGATTGTAAAACCTCCTCTTCTTATCCTCTAACACAGTTCCATAACCGTCTCTATGGAACCTCTTGAAACCATATTTGCCTTGCAATGAGCTGACAATCTAAAATTAAAAATATTCTTCAAAATAAAGCAAAATGTTTGTTTTGAAATGGATTCTATATTTTACATATACAGTAGGGTCCCGAATTAAGCGTGTTCGAATTACACGATTCCCCATTTCCACGATCGCTATTTTTCAAAAATAAATTTTCTGTATCCACGAGGCTGTTCAAAGTTCGCGAGTCAAGCACTACAAAATGTATCAAATCTATAGTCTTTTTAAGTATATTGGTAGCCCTAAATACGGTGATTTATAATAAATGTTACAAAACAATATTAACATTACATTTCATTAACATAATTTCATAATGAATAGCCTATTTAAGGATAAAATTCCACATCAACAATGAAATCAACTGTTGACTGTGCGAGTCCAGCTGACAAAATGTAAACAGAAATGTGGTTACGTTCTCGGCAATCTTTATCTTTCTCCAACCTTACGATAATTGTAATGGTAGTGTTAATGATGGTATATTAAAGCATTATTTTTGTTTAGTACAGTATAATTAAAAGCCTTATTTTTCCCTCTGGGCGTTCAAGGTTTTCACGAGTAGACTGGGTTCGTTTATCGGCAGTGAATAGCCTAAACTTCGGTAACGAGTCGTCAATATTTTGTCATATTTTAAACAGTAGGCTATACATTTGATTTGCAAACATTGGTTTTGTAGAGTAGACGGTAAAATAAAATCTAGAGAGAGAGAGAGATTTGATGGCAGAAATCTCTCTCTCTCTCTCTCTCTCTCTCTCTCTCTCTCTCTCTCTCTCTCTCTCTCTAGATTTTATTTTACCGTCTACTCTACAAAACCAATGTTTGCAAATCAAATGTATACTGTTTAAAATATGACAAAATATTGACGACTCGTTACCGAAGTTTAGGCTATTCACTGCCGATAAACGATAACAAACCCTTTAATGCAAACTAACTGTATCCTTTGATATTCCTCTATATTTATCACGAATTCCTTCTATACCTCCTCAGACACTCTTATTTCAAATATCTAAATTATTCTTATCACAACTAACACCATCTAGTCATTTTCATTCCATTATATCTATTATTCCTCTGGATCTTATTCCCTTTCCTTATTCTGTTTATTCGATGGGATTCGTTTTTCCCTTTACCGTCTTCCAGAATCTATTTTTAGCCACTGGCAACCAAATCCCCCCTTCCCCCGTCTCCTACCGTCTCCCCTGCGAGTCCACTCTCTCTCTCTCTCTCTCTCTCTCTCTCTCTCTCTCTCTCTCTCTCGTTATACAATACTTACAAATAGATGAAGAAACCAAAATCGGTTTTCTTGAAGTGTCAATTAAATACAAAACGAAAAAATTATACCGTGTATACATCCATTTCAATCATAGCTTAAAATACGGTAACCGATTTCGTCCGCAAACCACTATTTTTTAGGAAACACCATTCTATTCCAGAAAATTTTTACTCTTTAAATGTCAATTGCGCTATAATAAAACATGTACTTATGTTGTAAAATTTCGGGTGTGTTTTAAAAATCGAGTATTGCTAACTTATTTTTGTTTTACTTTTGGCTGTGATCACATCAGCTGATGTCTAGCTTCCGCGCGAATACAATAACAAAGAATTGTTTACACCATTTCTTAACTTATTCAAACCATCTATACAGTTAATATTACATAAACACCAATGTGTTATAACCTATCATATTTATTGTTTAGTACTTTAAAACCATCTCTCTCTCTCTCTCTCTCTCTCTCTCTCTCTCTCTCTCTCTCTCTCTCTCTCTCTCTCTCTCTCATCGAACGTTATAGCGGTAACCTAATTGTTCGGTGGCTTTAAAAATAGGCCTAGTACTTTCTTCTTTTACATTTTTTGCATATGGATCCATAATTGAGGTGGGTACAAGTTGACTTATAACTGAAGTTAGGAAAAGTATTTTGGATATGGAAAGGACAATTATCTTTCGTAACAGTTTAGAATTATCGTAAGTTATCACTCTGTCATTAGCGGCAGTTTGCTATTGTGGATTAAACGCATAAGGAAAAAAAAATTTCCAGCTTTGCTACGAATTTAGGAATTTATATGGATACGGTAAGTAAAATATTTGTAATAACATAATGTTTACTAAATGTTTGTAATATCATTAGTTATGACTTAGATCATGTGTGTTTAATGCATTCGTTTGTTTATTATGATCGAAGATGGAGCGTAAACAAATGGAAGGTTTCCGTTTCAGGCGGCATCATAAAGAAAAACATTTCATAAATGGCATTCATTTCATTTATTTGAAAGTTCTAATAAAAAATAATTAGAACATTGGTAATAACAAATTCAACATATAATCTATACTTGGTAAAATTGCTGTCAATTCAAAAACACAGATGTATAATGCGTCTGTTTCTTCGTTGTGATCAGAGATAAACGTAAACAAAACATTGGTTGTCGTTTTCTATTGTCACGCTTTTTAGCGAGTTTAGGAAACGCATGATATAAAATCGCCTTTATTTTGATAATTCTGGATTTTCAATCATACAACAAGCTAGTCTATAGAGTGATGGTTTTGCTATTCACCAGTTGTATTATACAATAGATATGACAAACATTAAAATTTGTCTGTATTTTGGGTTGTGTTATAACGAGAAATATATGGTGTTTACACCTATCCTGGTTGTAATTTTAACCATTTTTCAAGTTATTAGAACTTTAAAGTATATTAAATGTTTTATTTATTTACAAAAACAATTTGATATTATAAAGAAATACAGTATAGTACAAAGAAAGTATTGGAAATGGGTAGTAAACACATTTGAATAGGCAAATTGCTGGTTGCCATGGCCGCAATGGAATTATTTCTGTTAGTTGTGTGTTTCGAAATTCGCGATTTTCCATTTACACGAGGTCATTAATCGACCAAATTCTCGCATAATTCGGGACCCTACTGTACTCTACAAGCAATTGACTTACATAACATTATGATTTAATTCTGGTATAAATACATTATCAATCTGAGGGTATTGAAAGGTTCTTGGCATAAAAATAGGTTTATATAAAACACATGATAAATTTAGAAATAATTCATACTATTCCTAACTATACAACCTTGATTCCTTTATATGGGAGAGATAACAGTGAAGCTAGAGAATACAGCTGTTAAAATTTTTATAAAAAGCTGTAAACTGGTGGCCAGTAGTTACCTGGCAGGGAGAGGGGAAGCCCTGCCCCTCTGCTTACTGCGTAGTCACTTTGATTGCAGCTGGGACTTTCTAGGGAGTACGTGATGACAGTAAAAGTATGAGTAAAGGACACAGGTTTGTATTTAGGAAAAATACAAATTATTTCCAAATTCATCATTTGTTCCAGCACAAATACAAACAATCTTTTTTAACATAGGAGACTCATCCTTAGGCAGGAGGAAGTTCCTGTTCAAACTGGCTGGAAAACTAATCTACGGGTTCCTAAGCTCGTACTTTGTAGGTAGTGAGAATTCAGGTTCCTTATACGTCATGCACCAGTGGTGTGACTACACAAGCTTGTCAACAGACTGTGCAATAAAGAACAATGAGCAGAAAATCTGTGTCGTAACAGTGAGACATATGTATACTAATGTGTTTGCTGGGAATCAAACCAAGTAGCATGAGTATCCAATGGGTTTGCTTGGTTCACACCAAATGGCACATATAATGTGTTTATAATAATAATAATACCTGGTTACTACATGCTTCCCCTTGTAAGGAGTGTGTGTGGAATGACACTTCAATGGAATATAACAAAAATGCTACCAATAAAGGGGGGCTTGCCATTAGACAAATCAATTTCAACTGACAGGGTTTCTGATGTTGTGGCCCAGTAAAGGGGAAGAAGAAAGACAAATGAAAGGGAAGCTACTTATAGAAACCTTCCACCAATGATAGATTTTTCGCTTCGCTCAAAATCCGTTTTTTGGGCTCAAGCCATGTCGTCCTGATGGAAGTTTACCAGAGAATTACTAGAAAGTACTGTATCTGTGGATTTCAATAGGTGCCATAACCTTAAGACAATTTTTCTATGGTCATCTGGACCATTTACACAAATGACGTTACCGTTCTCCGTCATTACCACTAATCATAGACAATGTTAGTGCTTCCTGCCCCCTGCAGGGATGAGTCATACTAAACAGTTAAAAAGGGGCCTCAAGGTTAGCATATATTGTATGAATAAACATAAGTATCCACCAGATATATAATCGGTCTCACAGTTTGTATATATTGTCGGAACAATATAAGTGTCAACTATAACCATTGTTTGTAAGCATACCCTGATATGAGGTTTACTTAAATAAATAAGAGAACTCTGGCATATTTAATGTGCAAATTGCAGGGAGGAATAGGACGCAATTACATTCTAATAGACATTTATTTAGAATAAATGACTAAATAGAAAAACAAGCGTAACGAATGTAACGTGTTTAAAGGAATTATACATGCAGCGTATAGAAAATATTTTTCCTTCCTGAAAGGGAAGAAATGACGTGTGCCACTCTAAAACTGAAAATATTGATAAATTTTCCGAATATGAATTCTGTAAATGTTGTGCAGTATACTATCAACAATGTGTACTATGTACACACGGCAAAATTTTCCTCGGATCATGACCTGCGGGTGTACTGCCAGGATCCACTCTGCGAATGAAGTAGGAGAGCTTCGCCCTCAGTTGTTTTAGGGATAAGTTTGATCCTGAGGTTTCTCCTTTGAAGAGTTGTCCTCCCCTGAAGTCTGAAGTTCTACGAAGATAGACCTTTAGACACCCTACTGGACATGGAGAGACATCTTCCTTCAGAGGGCAGATTCTCCAGGGACCCCATCTTTTAGTGGATGGCTCGTTCTTGGCGAGAAAAGGTGGATCAGGAAAGAGATTCAGTTCTCCCACTTCTGTGAACTGAATGTGGCCCTCATATCTTAATAGGGCTACTATTTCACTAACTTTAGCCCATGAGGCTATAGCGAACAGGAAAATAACCTTCAGGGTTAGACCCTTCAGAGAACAATCTTCATTGTTCACAGATGAAGCATAATGTAGGACCTTGTCCAAAGACCATGAAATGGGCTTCGGAGGAGCTTCAGGCCTAAGTCTAACGGATGCATTCGGGATCTTCTTATAGATTTCTTTCGTCAAATCCACTTGAAAAGCATATGGAAGAGGTCTAGTCAAGGCTGACTTACACGTAGTTATCGTCTTAGCTACCAGACCTTGATTATGAAGGTGGATAAAGAAGGACAGACAGAAGTCTATTGAAATTTCTTTCGGTCATTTTGCTTTAACAAAAGCAACCCACTTTTTCCAAGACGATTCAGATTGTCTTCTAGTTGACTTAGACTTGTATTCTTCTAAAAAGTCTATACTGCCTTTTGAGATCCCAAATCATTTTGTAACCGCTAGGGTGAGAAAATCATGAAATGAAGGCTTTAGGTTCTCTGTGATGAATCGGAGACAGTTAACTTCTGAACCCGTTGAGATAGCGCTGGGTTAGGTACAAGGGCCAGCCTCAGCCTCAGTTCCCTCACTAGAGGGAACCAGTTGCTCTTGGGCTATTTGGGAGCCACTAGAGCTGCCGTTCCTTGGAAAGATCTCAGCATGTTGCGAACCTTCATCAGGAGATTGGATGGAAGGAACAGGAAATGCCGGGTCCATCAGTTCCAAACTAGGGACATGGCGTCCGTTATCTCCTCTAGAGGGTCCTCGTATGAGGCTACATATAGAGGTAGTTTCTTGACGACGCTCGTCACGAAGAGGTCGTTCTGCAGTTCCGGGACTTGTTCCAAGATGGAAGAGAATGAGACTGCGTCTGTGGACCATTCTGACTCTATCAGCTTGACACTGAGTAGAGCAGCCGCTGTCACATTGCGGATCATTTATAAGTGAACTGCTGATAGTCAAGGGATGGCTAATATCACATGGATTATATGGGACGATCTCGAGCCTTGTCGGTTCAGACATGTCACTATTACTTCGCTGTCCAAGATCAGCCTGATGAGGGCTGATCTGCAAGGGGAGAGTTTTCTCGATGTCAAAAGGACTGCCATGGCTTCCAAAAGTTGATGAGAAGGGCCGTGAACAGAGATGACCAAGTCCCTTGGACTTTCCATTGATGGTAGTGAAATCCCCATTCTTCCGTCGAGGCATCCATGTGGATGATCATCGATGGTAGAGGTGGTTGCAAGGGCACGGTCCTCATTAGGCTCTTGGCCTTCGACCATGGGTTGAGAAGTGATCAAAGTAAGGCCGATATCAGTCATTTTAAATCTCTTCGAGCGTTTGATGCGTATCTTCTCCAGACTCCTGACGCATCTTTCAACTATGCTCTTAGCACTGGGTCTGTCACTGCTACAAACTGGAAAGAGTTCAGTACTCTTTCCTGTTAGCGTCTTGAAATCCTGTCGGATTACAGTAGTCTCTTGACCGACCCTGCGATCTCCTTCTTCCCTAAGAGAAAGGAGAGACAATGTGACCTCAGGTTCCAATGGTTTTCCAGCCATTGAAACCTTTGAGGTGGAGAGAGTTGAGACTTCTTGAAGTTGATTTTGCATCCAAGATGTTCCAGGTACTAGGTTACTTTTTTGGATGCTTGCACACCAGCCGCTTTGGGTGCTACCCGCACCAGCCAGTCGTCCACGTACTTCGTTACCTGAACAGTTTTTAGGCGTGGTTGTTGCACAACTGCGTCTGCCAAATTCTTGAAGATACCTGGAGCTATGTTTAGTCCGAAGAGTATGGCTCTTAGAACATACTTTATCTTCTATAACTTCAATCCTAAGTAGGGGGAGAGGGGGCGACTGACTAGAGGATGCCAATAGGCATTTGTCAGGTCTGTCGAGATTGTGAACGCCCCTTTTTGTAATAGGGTCCTTATGTGTAGAAGGATTAACATCCTGAACTTGCTGTTTCTTATGAACTTGTTGAGGGGCGACAAGTCCAGAATGACTCTGAGTTTTCTTGAGACCTTCTTGGGAACACAAAAAAGCCTTCCCTGGAATTTGATGGACTTTGCTTTCCTTATAACCTGTATGCTCAAGAGCTATAGGGTATACTCTTCTAATACGGGGTTGGAGTGTTGGAAGAGTTGAGGAAATGATGGTGGAGGCATGTCTAGTTTCCATCCTATTCCAGTCTTTATTAGGCCTTGGGCCCAAGGATCAAAGGTCCAACGATCCTGAAATAGTTGGAGCCTCTCTCCTACCAGAAGCGTCTCCTTGCTTCCAGTTTCCCTACTTCCGTCCAGTTGCCCTACTGAGAAGGTTAGGTGGACTTCCTTCCATACCTTCTCCTGCATGGGCAAGGCTAGTGACATAGGCCTGCACTCCTCTAGTGCAGGGCATGGTTTGCCTGCCTCCACTGCCTTGGCAACAGATTTAAATGCCTTCTACGTAAAAGGGAATGCTATTGAAGCAGGAGCAAGAAAGGTAGGGTGTTTCTTGCTCAAGGCAGACACTTTCGACACCGAATAACCCGCTTTTCTCAGGCTATTTGACAAGAGAGCCTGTGCCTTATCGTGGTCGAAAACCATGACTTCCTTCGGTTCTGTTTCCTCTTTTGACATTGGTTCATGCTTCAGTCGAATGAAGTAATCAGGGAAAGCGTTAAAGCTTGGCCAAAACTGGATGTTGTCTAAGGGGACCGCTCCGTCTTCTGTGAGATGTAGGGTTTGCCGTTCAAAATCGGCATAAGCTCCGCATACCTCCAGGGATTGGTTTTGGAGCAAGTTGGGAGGTCTTGGTCTCTGGGTCGCTTGAATGACCCTTGGAAGGCAATAAGTGGAGCTTCCAGGAGCTCTCTCTTGAATTTCGCTTCCCTTGTTTCGCCTCGTTTGCGAATGTTCTCCATTAAATCCATAAGATGGGCCAACGCCTGGCTCGTGTTGTCCAATAGAGGGGTAGAAGGTGAAGACGTCGAGGGTAACGGCTCCGGGGCCGGCACAGACGGAAGGAATTCCGACAGGACATCATCATCATCTTCCAGAGGTGCCTCCCTGCCATCCGTCTCGATGGCAATCTGGACCCAGGGAGGTGCGAGTCGTGCTTGGGGCACAACCATTTCACTAACCGCTTTCGGGAACAGTAATGTACCAACCGTGTGTCACACAATTGTACATAATTCCTTTTGTATATATTATGCTTGTATCGGCGCTCTTCCCTCGCACTAAAAAGAACCTGAATGATCATGTCTCCGATTTTGCTCTGTGACATTGTCTGTCTCTCGAACATGTTATGTCCTGTTGCCTTGAGGTTTTGTATATAAAGGAGAGTGTTCCTTAATAAACAACTCAAGTCGATTGCATCCTGCCTTTGAGTTCACAACCCTCTTTCGGCCGTCACATTGGTGACCCCGGAGCGACTCGCTCCTCCCGCCTCCCCATCCCCCCTACACCTCTCACCGTTACTATGACGCCGTCACCGGATACCTTCTGCAGCAGTACTCGCCGTTGTCAGCCGCCCGTATAGCAACGCCTTTTCAGCTCTCTCAACAACCGTTGGGGGACCAAAGGGCTTCGCTCACCCTCGGGAAAATGACCAGTATCACTCGCCTGCAACCTGCCGCAGACGGCTCTCCTCGTGATGTAAACCCACTTCATGACTTTCAAACCTCCATCAACGCCTCTACTTGTGACGAAGAGGACATTTATTCAACTTTAACCGAAGCTGACGTGAATGCCGTAGGACACGCCTATGAATGCCGTAGGACACACTCGCCTATGAATGACGTAGGACATGCCTATGAATACCGTAGGACACACACGCCTATGAATGCTGTAGGACACACTCGCCTACCCCGTGACGAGCCGGGGCGGCAACACAGCCAACCATCATCCACCACTCGCTCACACCCCAACCATCGACTTCTACAGCCACTCACTGCCGCTAATCGGCGCAGTTTTTACTACAACCTCTCCAGATTCAGGGCACCTATTCAACATGTTCAGTATGTCATTTTTAAAGGGGGAGCCATGTACCAACTGTGTGTCACACAATTGTACATAATTCCTTTTGTATATATTATGGTTGTATCTGCGCTTTTCCCTCGCACTAAAAAGAACCTGAATGATCATGTCTCCGGTTTTGCTCTGTGACATTGTCTGTCTCTCGAACATGTTATGTCCTGTTGCCTTGAGGTTTTATATATAAAGGAGAGTGTTCCTTAATAAACAACTCAGTCGATTGCATCCTGCCTTTGAGTTCATAACCTTCTCTCGGCCCGTCACAGTAAGCTACGCATCCTATCGTTAGGTATGTATAGTCCCAGAGAGTTCTTCTGGAACCCTCTTACCCATTTGCGGAGCTTTTTACGTGCCACATCCCTAGACTCCATTGACTTGGGGTCATCAAAACCTTCGGTCACTAAGGTCTGGCAGATATTGCAGACTTGGGGGTCCCAATATTGCAGGGATTCAGTAATAATATTGCAGGGGGCATGAGACCTGCATGCTTTATGACCGTAGAAGTACTTACTCCTAAGATTGCAGAAGATCGCATCGCATTTCATCTGGGGTTCCTCCTGTAAAGAAAGGAAAATAAAATGAGTCTATGATTGTTTATCTCACATGATAAACATATATGCAATTATTCATATTTTAATCATTATAGCTTAGGATAGTAAGCTAGAAAGAAATAGGGAAAGAATCATACTTGTGTCTCCCTCCCAGCTAATTGCTGTAACCTCCCCCCAATATTAAAGACAAAGAGTTTCCTTTATCAGGGCAACTCGAAGGAGAAGGGTTCTAACCCCCAGGGATAGAAAAAGTGTACACTGCCACTGACCCTTCTAATTATTTAATATTGTGGGATAAGTATTAACTGATTTCCAATCAGAGTATTGAAAGAATTCTATTCTTTCAATATAGGTTCGGTCTCAGCAAAAGCCTGTACAAGGGTACACAAGATATGTTAGAAATTAACTACTGTATAATAATACTATAGTTTTCTGTTTGCAGTATATACTACATTGCAAATATACTGGCTACTGTATAATCATATACTGTAGTTCAGCCGGTGTGTTGCCAGCATGGCTAGCACCTGGTGGCCCGGTCCGGCCAGCATGTCGCCAACTGGACTAGAAATTAGAAAAGACACATACTTGTGTATCCCATCCAGCCAAATGGTGTGACTTTCCCTTCCAATATTAAAACTATAGAGTTTCCTGATCAGGGAAACTCAAAGATAAGGGTTCTAACCTTTTGGGATAGAAAAGTGTACTACCACTGACCCTTCTAAAATATTTAATATTGTAGGGTAAATTGTAAACTGATTTCTAATCAGAATATTGAAGGAATTCTATTCTTTCAATATAGGATTGGTCTCAGCAAAAGACTGGGCAAGGATACACAAGATACGTTAGAAATAACTACTGTATGATATATACAATAGTTTTCTATCTGCAGTATATACTCTACTGCAAATATACTGGCTACTGAATAATCATATACTATGGTTCAGCTGGCAGGGCTAGTACCTGGCAGCACAGTCCGGCCTTTAGAGACTCTAGTGGAAGAAGATTTTGACTTCAATGATGATGGTTTCGAAAACTTGTGGGTCTTGTGTAAAGGCCTGCGGTGAGCCTTAACCTTGGGGGCAACAGGCCGGGGCTTGAAATCAGCCCCGGGAGTCCCCGGGAATCCTTGAAATGAAGATTGGTCAGAAGTAGAAGAAAGAGTCGGGCTAAGGAGAGGAATCTTAGCCCGGGACCCACCTGACTCACCTATGTCCCTACCTGTGTCGGGTTCATCCAGAGCCATGGGCTCTACATCTAAATTGAGGATAGCGACGTCCTCTGTCTCCTCTTGATCCGGGGCCAATAGTAGGGATTCAATAGTCTCAATGATAGGATCCGCCAACTCTTTGGGGACCGCAGCCGAAGTCTTTACGTGCGGGTAAAGGCGAGAGCACCATTCCTCAGAGAGGATATAAGGCTGTTTGGCCTTCACATTACGGGCGAACCCGCCAATCCAGATTTTGAGGGTCGCCTGAGCCGCATTCTTTTTAAGTTGGGAGCTCTGAAAGAGAACAGACTATTAGCGAGGGTAAGGAATATCATGCTGAAGAAAAAAGGAAAAAGATCAGGGGCTTCGGAGACACGAAGCTATCGAAGGGCATGCGAGGAGTCCAAAGAACAGTGTCCTTAAAATTAATTAATTGTAATTAATTGTAACTCCCCTTACCAAGTCTGTATTATAGCTAAAAGTAATTCCACTCACCGAGTCAGATGTTAAAGTGGAGGTCATTTTGTAGTGAACTACACAATTGTCCGAATGAAAAACAATCAAATCATCTACCAGGACAGACAGTGGGCATGTGAACGACACACATCGTAGCCGCAGGGTTGGTGGAGGACCGCCGAACATGCCGTCATCGCACAGCGTACTGTCTGTAAAATAAAAGATACACGAGTATCTTATAGATAAGCAAGAGGGGCCCGGAGGCTCCGGGGGCTTAAATTATACCACTATCGTGGTGAAAGGATATACTACGACTGTAATATAGATAAGAATAAGTCAATCCGTAATCATGATCGTATTCGAGGGGGGGGTCGAGAACAGGGAGTATATATATATATACATGTGAATATATATAGATGAGATTAATCCAAGTGGTTACAGGTAACGTTGGCTCCGGAGAGACAACCGAGAGAGCCCAGGGCTCATGAAAGTCTGGAGGGGGGGGAGTCGAGGGTCAAACCCGTCGATGGCACACAGGATTAATTAACTCGACCAGGGAATAAAGTGAAAGCTACGTCCGGGGATCCCATAATGAAATAATAACACATGGAGTCCGTGAAGTGCGGAACACCATAGAAGGAGGGAGGGGTGGAGGGATCTATAATGGGTCCGCGAGGTGCGGGACCGGGAGGAAGTAGCAAGAATGAATGTGAAAAATATGTAATATAAACACAACATGATACCACAGACCAAGCAGAATGCTTCCCGGCGACTGATGGCCGATCGAGTCGGCGGAAAGAAACGGCTACGGCAGGGTAGGGGGAAAACTGCAAAAATTATGTATAATAATAAGCCTCACATACTATCGGGAACCGCCCAGAACGGAGTTAAGCGAAGGCCCCGGGGGAGAGAACGTAACGCAAAACAGCTAACTCTACGACTCGACATGAAAGAGAGAGAGGGAAGGCAACCCTGGGGTGGGGGTGCCGGGCGGATGGGGAGAGGGAGGCTAACAAGTGGGGCAGAGGACAGGTGTACCAACCTGAACAGAGACCCATGACTGGAATGATCACACGGAAAGACTAGGATAAACAATATAATAATATAACTAATAGGTAAATAAAAGAGGAAGGCATGCTGGATAATAATAATAATAATAATATCAATCATAAGAGAAGTACGAAGGGATGAACAGAGAGACAGGGGAAGACCAAGCCTAACAGCGCGTGGAGCTAGGCAGGGCTACCAACATAACACAATGTCGGTGAAGTGCCGACAAAAAACCTAAAACAAAGAACTGCCTCATGAAAGTCCCTTTGAACTAATAATACTAGTAATAAAACGTATGCTAATAAGATCGTTAAGAATGTCCGTGACGTGCGGAACGTAAAACGAAGTAAAACTAGTAACGCTCGAAAGCTACCAGGCATGCCAACCTAACATGAAATTACGATACCGTAATATCGTAAACAACTGTTATCGTAATAACAGACAACCATAACATAAAATAACACGGGGTGTGAACCGTGGATACCCAGAAAAGTTCTAAACGAGGAACAATCAGTATAGAAGACTCATTGTAAAACGTTAAGAACGACGAGAGAGAGAGAGAAAGAGAGAGAGAGAGAGAAAGAGAGAGAGAGAGAAAGAGAGAGAGAGAGAGAGAGAAAGAGAGAGAGAGAGAGAGAGAGGAGGTGGCCAACCGCCATGAGGACCCAATGCGGGGTCGCGGATAAAATAAAACTGTGATAAAATAATAAATAAGGGCAAGGCCACCTCCAAAATCTCAAAACTCATAGATCTGGTACTTAACTTAGGTGGAGTGACGGTAGGGTCCGACATCCTGAGATAAATCCTGGGTAATCCAAGGAAAACACACACCGGAAAAAAAGATAACGCATCAAGCTGGTGCTATGAAAAAGGAGTGACGTCACTGGCGTGGGTGGGATCGTTCGTAGTAGCGTTTCAGAGCTAGGATGTTGAACGGCACCTCGCTGTTCGGGGATATTGACAGGAGATATCTAAATGGTGCAAGACCTCTGGTTGTGATTTAATCACGCCCCAGTATTATACCGACACCTTATTAAGGTGAGCGAGCTGGGTTCAACCAAGCATTCATATACAATTTTTTCTCTGGTAAATTCATAGCAGTTTTTACCTTAGAAATGATGTAAAAGGAGCATTTCACTGGGCAGCACAGGTCAGAGCCCAGAAATACGTCAATTGTTTACTATCATAAAATGGTTGAAAAAAAGCGAAACAGCTATTATCACATTCGATAGTTCATAATAAAACCTGCTTTTCAATTCAGTTTCTATTGTGGCTGTATGGTTTACGCAGTCATAACATAATTAACCATACTTTATAATTTTCTTTTAATTTCTAAAAATAAATTTTTTGAAGCCACAAATTATCGAACAAAAATTTGTATCTTTGAATATTTAGTATGTAAATCGAAGCATGAGATAAAATTATTTTATTCGTACCTTTGAAAGTACTTCATCAAGTCGTATATTGGGCATTGGTGTATTACCTTTTTTCTTGAATATAGTATTCAGATTTTATGATACTGTACTAGAATCTAAATCTTGAATTCAAGCAAAGAAAATACAGTACCTGGTTCCTTGTTTTAGAGTAGAGTCCTTGGTCATGTGTTGCAAAGGCTGGGAATGATATCGCACATAATAAACTGGCATCCACATGCTGAAAAAACCATAAGGAAAATAATGAAAATGTTAAGAAATGTCATTGAAATAAATTACTGTCAATTAGTGACACTAAACCAAATGATTTCAATAATGATCATCATTATTTAGTAAATACTGCATTACAGCTGTAGACAGACTATGATGTACAGTACAGTGCAATATTGTAGAAATAAAAATTAAAGTATAAGAATCCTGAAAAAGCCTCAAATATGACAAAAATATTCAAATATATTTACTTCAGACCAATACATATGCATAGAATAATGCTGAGCATGAGAAATCCTGTGATATTATGATGAACAGCATTTTAATGATACAAATTTTTATTACCATATTCAAATGACATTCTCTTAAAAAGCTGGTTACATGACAATGTCATGACTACCCTAAAACTAAAATAAATCCCATTTTCATTCCTTGTAAGAGTATTGTTCTCCTGTCTGGTGTTCAGCTGCTGATTCTCATCTTAATTTGTTAGACAGAAACTTACGGTCTATTAAATTTCTTATTCCTGATTTAGATATTAATCTTTGGTACTGTCGTTCAATTAGTTCATTATGCATGTTGCATGAGATTTTTCATAACTTTGACCATCCTTTACATTCAGATCTCCTTGGACAATTCTATCCTATTAGTAATACTAGGCAGGCAGTTCATTCTAATAGCCAGGCCTAATTTCCATAACTCCTACATTATCTAAAGTTTTTGAACGTCTTCTGGCAAAACGTCTTAATAGGTTTGCTGAAGGTAATAATCTATTCCCTAGTTTGCAATTTGGTTTTCGTAAAGGCCTTGGAGCATGTGATGTTCTCCTTACAATCTCCAACGGAAGGTTGAGAGAAGTTTTATAGTAAAATTTTTCTCTCCGGAGCTGGCGGACTAGTCCAAGGTTACTCCACCCACCGTTTCTGCCCGTTCTAAACCTTTATAATGACATTACTTTGGATGACAAGAGGTGGCGGAAGAAGGAAAACAGAATATTAGGGTACCATTGTAAAACACTTATTGTATAGTTAGTAAGAAAGCATGCGATTTTGCTGAGCTAAGCACAGCAGATTTAACTTAATTATATATGTCACCGGATCTTCCGGCGAAATCAAAATACGATACTCATATATCAATTTAACTTACAGGTGGTACGCTGTCAGGAGACAGCATGCACTGCTGTGCTGCAGCAATCGTGCGGGCATGAGGTCTGCCGATCTCATGCCGGGTGTGCAGTCCAGGTGGACGACCTTCTAGTTTGACACCCAGAAGGATGTGAGATCTGCTATGCGCTGGTCTCAGACCTAATAAGTGACTCGGTATGTATGACATTCAATCCTCTAGAAATAATTATTGAGCATAGCGGAAATATGGAACTTGAAAAATACATAGTCTTTTAATAGATTAAGTTCTAATGGGAATATCTATTTCAGATTAACCAAGCTATCAAGAGCTCAACCTTGGCGACCCTCAAGATTTGGGTCGGTGGCTTTGGCCGCAACGTTAAGGCCAAGAAGCCGTATATCCTGGCTTTACCCGAATGCTAAGATGTGGGTGGCAGTTGCGACGGAAGTAGCGGTTCCAATCATCGCCAGGATCAGAGAAGAGAAGCAAGTTCTTCCTGAAGATCTGGAGGGACTAGGGGAAGCCATGTTGGAAGACATGGGAATATCTATTTCAGATTAACCAAGCTATCAAGAGCTCAACCTTGGCGACCCTCAAGATTTGGGTCGGTGGCTTTGGCCGCAACGTTAAGGCCAAGAAGCCGTATATCCTGGCTTTACCCGAATGCTAAGATGTGGGTGGCAGTTGCGACGGAAGTAGCGGCTCCAATCATCGCCAGGATCAGAGAAGAGAAGTAAGTTCTTCCTGAAGATCTGGAGGGACTAGGGGAAGCCATGTTGGAAGACATGGGAATATCTATTTCAGATTAACCAAGCTATCAAGAGCTCATCCTTGGCGACCCTCAAGATCTGGGTCGGTGGCTTTGGCCGCAACGTTAAGGCCAAGAAGCCGTATATCCTGGCTTTACCCGAATGCTAAGATGTGGGTGGCAGTTGCGACGGAAGTAGCGGCTCCAATCATCGCCAGGATCAGAGAAGAGAAGCAAGTTCTTCCTGAAGATCTGGAGGGACTAGGGGAAGCCATGTTGGAAGACATGGGAATATCTATTTCAGATTAACCAAGCTATCAAGAGCTCATCCTTGGTGACCCTCAAGATCTGGGTCGGTGGCTTTGGCCGCAACGTTAAGGCCAAGAAGCCGTATATCCTGGCTTTACCCGAATGCTAAGATGTGGGTGGCAGTTGCGACGGAAGTAGCGGCTCCAATCATCGCCAGGATCAGAGAAGAGAAGCAAGTTCTTCCTGAAGATCTGGAGGGACTAGGGGAAGCCATGTTGGAAGACGTAGCGGCGATTAACCTGGATGTGGAACCGATGGTTGTCGACTCCACCGTACAAGGTAGGGAGGTAAGTGAGGCAGGTGGTGCCTGGTCTAAGATTCTAACTCTTCTTCTATCACTTCTTTCCAAGGGTTCACTAGGAAGGTCATGGGTGGGGACAAGCCATGCTCAGTGGCCTCTAAGGTAAAACATATGAAGAAGGCCCTATCCAAAGCAAGCAAGCCTTCTAAGCTGCCCAAACCACTCCCAACCAGACCATCTTCAGCTTCTAAGCTAATGATGGACTCGGCAGGGGCTCATCCCCCACATCAAGGGTCGAGAGCAAGGATCTCAAAGGGGAAGACGCCGGAACTTGCATTCGATCCGGTAGCCTTCTCGAGCCAACTCATGGAGAGGATGGGTAGTACAGTCCAGTCCCAGATTGGACCAATTGCTAATCGCCTGCAGTCTGTGGACAATTTTGCCCAGATATTGCAAAATCAAGAAAATCTCATAGAGAGTCTCTTGCGATCCGGACTACCACAACAACAGCAGTTTGTGATTCCGGACTTGTCAAAGCTCCCGGCGTTCGTTAAGAACAACCCGTGGCGATTGGCTCTGCATGCACCGTTTTCAGAGGGCATGTTAACAATAGAAGGATGTGGTACCCGTCCGGTAGAAGACTTTGAATTCTATCCGCCAGGATTACAATTTCCCTTCCCTGGATGCGCGCGCCTGACAGAGGATGCGCTAGTAAGGGTAAATAAGGTTCCCAAAGAAACCGTTATCTACCCAAAAGAGCAACCTCAGTCCGCCTGGGTCTGGAATTTAAATGAGTGGGAACGCGTCAATACAAAATTGACCCCCATAATGGAACATACACTATCTTTGTGGGGGAAGGGCAAACCCCAACACCATGCACCAGAAAGGTAGTAGACCTTATCTTTCAGGCGACTATGGAAGACAACCCCATGCCGCAACTGAAAGAAACCGACCCAACTTTACTGTTGTTCCCGGGAGACCAAAAATGCTGGGTTGACGCACCAGCTACTCTCACAACAGAGAAATTGAATCAGGACTATGCCACCACACAATTTAGTGAACGATTCCCCCAGACTTTCGGACTCTCTGATTAAGACAGAGTACGAAGCAAGCATCAGGCTGAGTAGATCTATCAACTCAACCACGATGGCGGAGATGACTTCATTAGTCTAAGCCAAAGAGCCACTGTTTAAGATCTTAAAGTCTTTGCTGCACACCCTCCAGTGTGATGCATATGACTTTGCAGTGGCCCGACGCAATTGCCGAAAACACATCCTAGCTGAGGCCTCCATTAGGCACGAGCCTAACAGATTAATTAAGGCCTCGATCTGGGGAGCGGACTTATTCCCGGAGGATGTGGTAAATAGCGTCCTTGGGGAAGCATCTAGAGTCAACAAAAGCCTCAGAGTCCGGTGAGGCCTAATTCCTAAAAGAAAATTCAAGCCCACTGCAACAAAATCAAGAGTTAGCTGTGGTACAGGCAATGCGAGTATCCCAAATGAGCCAGCCTTCCATCTCAAAGACTCAGCCACAGCAACAATATGTGTGGGTAAGCCAGCCACCTCAACAACCAATAGCCACTACTTCGTTTACTGCATCTCCAGCGTATCATCCTTCCTTTGAAACACAGGGAGTATTTCACAGATATAATAGGCATGCAAGAGGTAGTAGAGCTAGGGGAGTCATCCGGCATAGAGGCAGCGGAAGAGCTTCCGGGAGAGGTAGAGGATTCCAAAGGAGCCATGGAAACAGATATTCTACAAACCAGTGAGACTCCCCACGTAGGAGGAAGGCTGTACCTTTTCCGGAGCCGTTGGATTTTCAGCAAATGGGCATACAGCATAATAACGAAAAGTCTGGGGTGGAGTTGGATACAAGGGCCCCCTCCACCAACCAGTGTTTATCAGATTCCAACGGCAGATCTATCACTTTACACCAAAGATCTCCTTCTGAAGAAAGCAAAAAAAGAGGTAAAACGCTTAAAATTTCAAGGACGCTTGTTAAGCGTGCCAAAGAAAGACTCGGACAAATGAAGAGTAATCTTAGATCTGTCCTATTTGAATACATATATTCAATGTGACAAGTTCCATATGCTGACCGTCTCAAGGTGCGGACCTTACTTCCCCGTGGGGCCGTCACCCCCTCTATAGATCTTACAGACGTTTATTATCATGTTCCGATAGCAAGGCATTTCCATCCTTTCCTAGGATTCAAGCTAGGCAAACAGGCATATACCTTCAAATTGATACTGTTCGGACTCAATATAGCACCCAGGATATTCACGAAGTTGGCGGAGACAGTAGTCCAAGAGCTGAGAACTCAAGGAATACAGTTAGTGGCGTACCTAGACGATTGGCTTATCTGGGCCAACAGCGTCGAGGAATGCCACAAGGCGACGGACAAAAATAATAAAATTTCTGGAATACTTAAGATTCCAATTAAATTTCAAAAAGCCCCGTCTTACTCCGGCAACATGCTTCCAGTGGTTAGGTCTACAGTGGAACCTGACCACACACAGGCTGTCAATTCCACCAAAGAAGAGGAAAGAGATAGCAAGAAACACAAAAAGTTTTCTCAACGACAAACTAATGTCCCGGAGAAACCAAGAAAGAATCCTAGGCTCACTCCAGATTGCCTCAGTAACAGACACATTACTGAAAGCCAAACTGAAAGACATCAATCGAGTTTGGCGGTCCAAAGCAAACAGGAAAAATCAAGACAAAATTTCTCGGATTCCACCAATACTAAAGAAAAGACTTCAACCATGGACAAAAGTAAAAAACCTAGCAAAATCAGTACCTTTACAATTCCCACCACCGGCATTAGTAATCCATACAGATGCCTCCCTAAGCGGTTGGAGAAGCTACTCTCAATAGGAAAAGGTCCAAGGTTTGAGGTCAGTTACATTCCGTCAACTACACATCAATATCCTAGAAGCCATGGCAGTGTTCTAGACTCTAAAAAGACTTTCCCCATCAAAGAAACAACAGTATCAGACTAATATTAGACAACTTCATAAACAAGGGAGGTTCCAAATCAAGTCACATAAATCAGGTGATGATAGCAATCTTTTCAATGGCAACAAAGAACCATTGGCACCTGTCAGCTGTTCACCTGGCGGGGATAAGAAATATGGTCATGAATGCACTATCAAGGACAACTCCGCTGGAGTCGTGTTCTTAGACAAAAAGTCATTTAATTGGATCTGCCAACAAGTTCCAGATCAACAAGTAGATCTATTTGCCACAGAATCCAACCCCAAGCTACAATGTTATGTAGCCCCCAACCTGGACCCTCTCGCCTACGCCAAAGACGCCATGTCCATAGATTGGAACAACTGGCGGAGGATTTACCAATTTCCACCTATAAACATGCTAATGAAAGTCCTGGACAAGCTCAGGACTTTCAAAGGACGGATTGCCCTGGTAGCCCCCAATTGGCCCAAAAGCAACTGGTTTCCTCTCTTAATGGAACTGAGACTCCGCCCTCAGCAGATTCCCAACCCAAAGTTAACACAGATAGTACGAACTCACAGTGTGTTAGCTTCCTCAAGAATTCAGAGTGCCCTAACTTTATGGACTTTATGAAATTTGTAGCACAAAAAGATGCTGAGATTAACCCTCTAAACACATTGTCCCTGGAGTCAGACAAAAGAGAATCTACACTTTGGCAATATAATTCTGCTATAAAAAAGCTAGCCAAATTTCTAAGACTCAGAGGTTCGGACAATGACTACGAATCTGGCAGTTACCTTTTTCAGAACTTTGTTTGAAAAAGGCCAAGCTGCTAATACAATTACAACAATTAAATCTGACTGGGGGCAAGTGATCTCATAACTTCGTATAAGTAGAGAAAGCTCCAATGAAGAGTAAATGTTGACTCTTTTCAGCTTGAAGGCGAGACTCAAAGCTGAGCGATAGCCTTTCACCGCCGATACTGAAGGTATACAAGAAACTCCGCTGTTACTGGAATAGTGGCACTGCGTGGAAAGATATTCCTTCCACGACATCAACCCACAGAAGACTCACCACTTGGACTGGTAGACCACGGCTGAGGACCTACGCAAGTGTCCGGACATTCACTCCGCAACTTGTCGTGAAAAGCCCTTCTGAGTGAGGAGACGCTGGATAGTCTCCATGGGTGAAGTTGAAGCGACTACACGGTCTTGTGAAAGATGATCACATGTGGCTGTTTGAGTAGATCTGATCGTGGAGGGAGTTCTCTCGGTCGATCTACGAGAAGTAGCAGGATGTCTGGGAACCACTCTGGTTTTGTTGAGCAGTCTTTGCATCAGACAAAATGGGGGAAATGTGTACAAGTAGATGTTGTCCCACCGTTGTTGGAATGCATCTTGCCATAGAACCTGAGAGTCCAGGACTGGAGGATAATAAAGCTGGAGCTTGCTGTTCAGAGATGTTGCGAATAGGTCTACAGTCGAGGAATCCCACAAAGTCAGGATTTTGTTGGCTATCTGACAATTCAAAGAGCATTCAGAGCCTACTATCAGAGACACACTGCTCAGATTGTATGCGAGCACATTCCTCTTGCCAGGAATAAAGTGAGCTGATAGAACCACTGAATGTTCTTCAGACCATATGAGGATCTTTACTACAAGATAGCATAGTATGTGAAAAAGTATCGGCCTGTTTGTTTATGTCAGCCCCTACAGTGGTGTTGTCGCTCATCAACACCACAGAGTGAACTGCAAGCAACAGTTGAAAATTATGAAGAGCTAGGTAGACTGCTCTCATCTCTAGATGATCTATGTGCTGGTACCTTTCTGATTCTGACCAAAGGCCAGAGATCGTATGGTGCTGCAGATGAGCCCCCAACCCTTCTTTTGATGTGGGTAGTAGGTTGGCCAGGGCACCAGCCACCCATTGAGATACTACCACTAGAGAGTTATTGGATCCTTTGACTGGCCAGACAGTAATACATTGGATTCCTCTCCCTGGTTAAGGTTAAATTTTTCTTTGCCTACACATACACCGAATAGTCTGGCCTATTCTTTACATATTCACATCTTTCCTCTTACACCTAACAACACTGAGATTACCATACACTTCTTTTTCAATCAAGGGGCTAATTGCTGTACTGTAATTGTTCAGTGGCTAATTTCCTCTTGGTAAGGGTAGAAAAGACTCTCTAGCTATGGTAAGCAGCTCTTCTAGGAGGACACTCCAAAATCAAACCATTGTTCTCTAGTCTTGGGTAGTGCCATACCCTCTGTACCATGGTCTTCTGCTGTCTTGGGTTAGAGTTATCTTACTTAAGGGTATACTCAGGCACACTGTTCTATCTTATATTTTCTATATATATCTATATATTTTCATTATTTTTTGAATAATTTTTTTTTCCTTCCTCTTGTTTTTTTTTAAATGGTGTGTTGGGCAGGCTTAATAGAAAGGCCATGGATGCCGGTGGTTTATCAAGAGGTTGTTTTTTCCTTATCTGTTTCTTTTACTTTTCAAAACCATCCTTACTGTCCTCCCTTCAGTTGAAGTGGCTATCCTGAAGGGTATTTAGCCTTGTATGGTTTATCGGCTCCTCCATGTTGACCAGTTTTTCCGACTTTTTATCTATAGTTTATGGGTTTGATCAATCATTTTATTTATATTTCTCTACATAATGTTCTTGTTATCATTCTAGTTAATTTGACTTTTAAGTATGATGTATCTTTTTTGTCACCATTAATTCTTATGCTCCCTGGAGACATTGAGCAAAACCCAAGACCAGTTCGTCCGAGATTTCATCAATGTTGCCTACTTTATTGCAATATTCGTGGTCTTCATGCAAATATCCAAGACATTACAGTTGCGTCCAGACAGTATGATATTTTTTTGTGCTCCAAAACTTTGGTTTCTAATTTGAGGCACTCATCTGAGCTCTTTATACTGTACCTGGTTTTAAGAAGCCAATTATGTTGAAACGCGATGCCATCCCTAGGGCCAGGGGAATTGCGATGTATATTAGGACTGAGTACCCTGCTTCTCATAAGTCCTGCTTTGAATGTGGATGCCATGAGATTCAGGTAATAAAAGTTTGTGGCAGGCATAACAACTTCTCATTGTGTTCGATCTACCGGAATCCTGACAGGGATGATTCTATCTTCGATTGTCTTCTCACCATTATGGCTAAGATACACGAAGATGATAGAAAGGCTTCTTTTGTCTTTGTTGGTGATTTTAATGCTCACCATGGGGAGTGGTTAAGTTCTGTTTCTCCTACCGATCGCCATGGCCTCGGAATCAGGTTGTGAGCAAATCATGAATGAAGCTACTCACAGGTCTGGTAATTGCTTGGACCTCGTATACACTGACTCCCCTGGCATTATAACTAGTAAGGCTGGTTCTCCAGTCGGGACATCTGATCATGCCTTGATTTCATTAGCAGTGAAGACTGAGCAGCCTGTCCCTGATATATCATACACTTGTTAAGTTTATATGAAATCCCAAGCAGACTGGAATAGGATTTTGGATGATCTTTTGTGCTTGAATTGGTCACAATCATATAGTAGTGTAGATCCTGTTGTCCCTTTGAATGAGAATCTAGTCAACATAATTGATAGGCGTATCCCTTCTCGTGTGCTAAGGTACCGAGTGAAGGACAAACCGTGGTTCAATGATGATTGTAGACGTGCTTATTTGCAGAGGCAGGAGGCCTATCATCTTTGGAAGGGTAACAGATCAGATTTGACCTGGAACAACTATACTCAGCTTCGAGCTTTTGCTTGGAGTTTATGCCTCAACTGAAAAGGAGTACAATTTAACCATAAAAGAAACCCTTTCTGGTACAACTCAGGTCAGGAACATAAATGGTGGTCTACCCTTAAGTCTGCACTCTTTGGTGTAGATGCAACAGTTCCTCCTTTACTTAAACCAGATGGCTCAGTCACTCACTGTCCAAAGGAAAAGGCAACCCTGTTTGCAAATGTTTTTGACAGTAAACAGAGTAATAAAAAACGTGAACTTCCTTATTCCTGTTTTCCTGAGGCTAAACTAACTAGTTTCGCTTTTGGATCTCGTGAGATTAAAGCTCTGTTGATGGACCTTGATGCTTATGGAAGTGTAGACACAAATGTTATTTTTCCTTTGTTTTTTATAAAAACAGCAGATTTCTTAGCTCCAAAGTTATCTGCTATTTTGCGCAAGTTAGCAAGAAGAGGAGCTTTTAGCACTTGTTGGAGAATTGGTAATATTACTCCTCTATGTAAATGTGTTTGTGGTAGCTCAAGTCCCACTGATTACTGCCCAATTTCCATAACTCCTATATCATCTAAAGTTTTTGAACATCTTCTGGCAAAACGTCTTAATAGGTTTGCTGAAGGTAATAATCTATTCCCTAGTTTGCAATTTGGTTTTCGTAAAGGCCTTGGAGCATGTGATGCCCTTCTTACCATCTCCAATGCTGTACAGAAATCCCTTGATTGTGGTCAGGAAATTTGTATGATTGGCCTTGATTTTAGTGCTGCCTTTGACCGTGTTATTCATGAGGCCCTTGTTTCCAAACTCAAACAGTTGGGAGTGGGTGCGTCGTTTCTCAGCATTATTATTGATTTTTTAAGTAATAGATCTCAAAGATTGTTGTTGATGGGCACCAAAGTGAGTATAGGAATGTGATATACGGTGTTCCACAGGGTAGTGTTCTTGGCCCATTACTTTTCATACTATATACACATGACATGTGGTTTGGCCTAGAAAACAAGCTTGTTGCATATGCAGATGATGCTACTCTCTTTGCATCAATTCCATCCCCTGAATGTAGATCTGTGGTTGGTGAATCCCTTAATAGAGATTTAGCTAGAATTAGTGCATGGTGCAAATTATGGGGTATGAAGTTGAATCCTAATAAAACTCAAAGTATAATCGTAAGTAGGTCAAGGACTGTGGCTCCTCAACATCCGGATCTCAGTATTGATAATGTTTCTTTGAATTTGTATGACTCTTAAAATTTTAGGTGCGATTCTCGACAGAAAATTGACTTTTGAGAAACACATTAGGTCTGTGTCTTCTTCAATTGCACAAAAAATTGTCTTATTGAGAAAGTCTTACAAGATTTTCAGTGATCAATCTATTATGAAGAAGTGTTTTAATTCTTTCATTCTACCTTGTTTTGAGTATTGTTCTCCTGTCTGGTCTTCAGCTGCTGATTCTCATCTTAATTTGTTGGACAGAAACTTACGGCCTATTAAATTTCTTATTCCTGATCTAGATGTTAATCTTTGGCACCGTCGTTCAATTAGTTTATTATGCATGTAGCATAAGATTTTTCATAACTCTGACCATCCTTTACATTCAGATCTCCCTGGACAATTCTATCCTGTTCGTTATACTAGGCAGGCAGTTAATTCTAATAGCCAGGTCTTCTCCATCATGAAGCTCAATACTACACAGTATTCTAGAAGTCTTATTCCAGCTGTTATCAAGTTGTGGAATGATCTTCCTAATCGGGTAGTTGAATCAGTAGAACTTCAAAAGTTCAAAGTTGGAGCAAATGTTTTTATGTTGACCAGGCTGACATGAGTCTTTTTATAGTTTATAAATGACATATCTGTTTTTGACGTTAATAGTTTATATAGGACATATCTGTTTTGACGTTGTTACTGTTTTTAGAATGATTTATTGTTAATTTATGCTCATCACTTATTTATTTCCTTATTTCCTTTCCTAACTGGGCTATTTTTCCCTGTTGGAGCCCTTGGGCTAATAGCATCTTGCTTTTCCAACTAGGGTTGTAGCTTGGCTAGTAATAATAATAATAACAATGAGGCCGAGAAGACTAGGAAGGTCTACCATAAGACTGAGATGCCATGGTCCTATGGAGGAGAGAATCGTTGGATGATCTCCTCCATCGCTCAGTAGCCCTCACTATCTCCTCCGGAACAAAGAGAAGAACCTCAAGAGTAGAGTTCCTCAACCAAGAGACCTCCACTTTCAGCACCTACTTATGGACCCGTCCTATGACGGTATCCCTCCTCTTGAGTATGGCGTTCGCCCATAGCTTAGCCACATGGTACTATTGGAACTCAAGAGTCCGGGTACCTGACAGTGGGAAGGACTCCATCTTCCTGGCCGACTCCTTAGACGAGTCGTGGGAGAAAACCATGAATCCTAGTAATCTTAACCATAGATCCAGCCATGAAGCAGCATGCATGGCATACTTCGCGCCTCTCTCTATATTCAGGATCTCAAGCACCAACTGTGAGACCGTTAGACATGAGAGGGTCTGAGTGGAAAATACTTTCGTTAGGGACTCAATCGAAGGGTCGAGGGACATGGTGGAGTGTGGTTCGCCTTCGATCTCGTAATACTTCCTTTTTAACACAAAAGGAAGTGGAAGAGATTGAGAGGAGGAACCTGCCCACAAGAAACTAGAAGTTCTGGCTATCTGAGAGATAGCTTTCCTCTTGGCAGCTGTCAGGCCTTTGGACCAGGGCAAAGCTGCACTGGATCAAGAAGGCTTCTGGGTCAAGCACCATATCCTTCCCTTCCTGGGTGTTGGAACCAGGAGTAGATAGCTTGTTAATGGCCCTCATACAGGCGAGGACCTGCCAAAAGGTATGTTCCAACTCTTTCCTCTCCTGTTCGGAGTGGTAGTTCGGACTGGCCGCCCTTGCTAGATTTTCATCCTCCGAGTCTATGGAGTCATCCACCTCCAGGCTCACGTCCTGGGGCAGGTCAGGATCGTCAACTGAAGCCGTGGATGGACCAGACACTGGGGACCGCGTTGTAGTGGTTTGCGGACTATGGCCAGAGGTAGCACCCGAACTGCCTAGTGTCCGAATGCCGATCACAACCCAACGTTCACTACACAGAAAATATACAACGGTGGAATACCCAAAAAATCTAGGTAAAAGGTCAAGAGAACGGAGCACTGTGCACCACCCCTTGATTTATACTGGGCAAGGGGACCCAGATAGAATCTCACTTCCTTCTTATCTTCCCTCGCCTTGGGCTTGCTGAATAAACGAGTAAGATGACCGCTGATTCATTCTGAGAAGTTAGCAGAATTTATGTATAGCTCTATCTTCTTTAGGTAAGATGGTTTCAAAATTGAGTAAAAAATGTCAGAGCATCAGGTGAAAGGGAAAGAATTTTTTATACTGACAACAGGACACACTGTGGGAGGAAAAAAAAAAATTATGATACTAAGAAAAAAACAGTGATTGAGAAGGGAACACAATGGTGAAAGGTACTGGAATGATATTCTGTCTTCATAAAAGTAAGCAAAAAATTTTTGGTTGTAAATGAAACAAAAAAAAAAATCGATATCATTCCAGATAATTTCCTAACGCTATACTACTAACATCTAAATGTTTTAGTACATGATAAATGCAACCAAGTGTATTGCCTGGGTGGTCCAATTATTTCACAACAACTCTAATCAACCAACTAAAAGAAAATATAACATTGAAAATACTGTACTGCAATAATTTTCCATAAATCAAAACTGTCTTTATCAATATCCAGTCTACCATTATGCTGAAAAGTTACTTAAAAATTCTTAACTTCTGAACAGTATGGCCACATACGATGCTGTGCAGGTCTCTGTGGGGTTATGATAGCAATGTCTAGAAAATCTCTAATTGTAAACCTGCACTGTGATAAGGTTTCGTTGTCATCGAAACTTTTCTGACCAACAACAATAGTGTCTACATCTCTCATTCTTGGAAGGGGTTTTGATAATCCTGGAACGACCAGACTAAACTCAAACACAGTCCCTCTCCTCCTAACATCTGAATTCACTTCATCACCCATCCCTTCAGGTACTTATCCAATTAAATTTATTACATTAGGTACAGTACATTAGGTGATGAATGCAAGAGTTGATGGGAGAAGTACAAGAGGAAGGTCAAGGTTTGGGTGGATGGATGGTGTGAAGAAAGCTCTGGGTGATAGGAGGATAATGTGAGAGAGGCAAGAGAGCGTGCTAGAAATAGGAATGAATGGCGAGCGATTGTGACGCAGTTCCGGTAGGCCCTGCTGCTTCCTCCGGTGCCTTAGATGACCGCGGAGGTAGCTGCAGTAGGGGATTCAGCAGTATGAAGCTTCATCTGTGGTGGAAAATGTGGGAGGTTGGGCTGTGGCACCCTAGCAGTACCAGCTGAACTCGGCTGAGTCCCTGGTTAGGCTGGAGGAACGTAGAGAGTAGAGGTCCCCTTTTTTGTTTTGTTTCTTTGTTGATGTCGGCTACCCCCCAAAATTGGGGGAAGTGCCTTTGGTATATGGATGGACAGTACATTATTTAACATTTTCTGATATAACAAAAAGTAATAGGAATAGACGACAAACTATCAGACACAATGGAGATACAGTACAGTACTCAAAAACAAAAAATTAGATTATCGTCTATTCCTCCCAACAATGCTCCAATAATATACAATATAATGAATTTCATTATTTACAGGAAACATTTCAGTATTACAGGTATACAGTCATGATATATCAAGAAAAAAAAAATATTCATTGCAGTCCAAAATTAGAGGAGGATAAAAAAAATACCAAAACTTATTGATTTTGGACTATAGGTATTACAGGATAATAAGAATTTATTGCATCTATTACAACTACCACGGTCAAGGTTAATTTACAGTGCAACAATTTATGCGACAATTATAGAAACCATGTCTACATAAAGATTTCCTCACATAATGTGTCCCATTCTACAGCCTTTCAACTACCCCAATGTGGGAATTAAAACATGACTAATAAAAAAATGGTAATTACTATAAACTTCCTATAAAAACTGTTCAAAGATTAATTCAGTGGGAGATTTATAGTTCTTCTTCTGAGTCTCAAAATTCTGTCTCGGGACATGCGCCAGGATTCAACAATCTGCTGGCGAGCCCTATTAATTTCTCGCAGCGGGACATGCGCCAGGATTCAACAATCTGCTGGCGAGCCCTATTAATTTCTCGCAGCGGGACATGCGCCAGGATTCAACAATCTGCTGGCGAGCCCTATTAATTTCTCGCAGCGGGACATGCGCCAGGATTCAACAATCTGCTGGCGAGCCCTATTAATTTCTCGCAGCACCGGAGACAGGCTAAGCCAGCGACTCTCCAGGTATAAGCTGGATATCTTTAATAGATCGATAACCTCGCATAACAGTTGATATTAGCGGTTGATCGACATTCTTTGAGGTAAACCAGAGAGAGAATCGGTAGACTCAGAAGAGGACAATAAGAATCCCGAAAAATCAGGCGATGACTCAAGGCAAAGTTGTGTTTCGGACAACCATAACAGTGTTGTAGCGTTCATGTTAGATACACCTGACTGTGCCACTTTAGCCTCGAGCTCTGACCGGTGTTTTGATCTACCATCAGAATGTCGGAAAGGGTTTGAATTCTGAGGTAACTCAGGAATGGAAGATGGTTCCCTCTCCATAGTATTCATCTGGTCAGTGAGATGAGGTCTCCACTCCAGGACTTGAGGCTTAACTAAAGGTAGGTCAAGAACAGGACCTTTTGACCTAGTCCATGGAGGACTAAATTCACTAGAGGTGGGATCTTCAGACGACAGTCAGTCGTCACAATCGGATGGCAAAAAACCAAGAAAGTCATTATCAGGATGAATAGACACTGCCAATTCAGAAACAGGGCTTTCTAAAGTAACAGGTCTTGACCAATGTGGACTGGAACTCTTGGAACCAACAAAAAATACTTCCAATAACGGAATACCGGAAACTTCCCAGAATTTGCAACTCACTGGAGGATTAACAACACCTTCCTCCCAGAAAGAGGAAGCTAAGAACTGAGGCGTAGGAAATTCAGGCACAGGAGAGTGAACCACAGATTCGGGAGACAAAATTGGGGTTTCACACATTTCAGTGGGGCTGTTCTCCCACAGTTGGAGGACCAAATGATCTCGAATCAATTCAGGCTTTAATACAGGAGTCTCAACACAATTTTCTGGAGGATATAACCAAGCATCCAGTGATTTTTTTTTCTCTCGTAAGTCCTAGCTAGCTTAAGAATGGGCTTAGGCTGAGTAATAGCTCTAGTAGGATGGTGACTTTTCCTCTGTCGTCGGGACTTGTTACAATGGCGGGACAAAAGGAAGGATGCAACTTCTGCAGCCAGCCCATAGGAGTCGCCATCACTACTAGAACCAGAACTCTGAGACTTCAGAAGTAGTTGAACTATCCTCCACGAGTCCAAGACAATTCCGAGTCTCTGTTACAGGATCAGGACCCTTTGGATACCAGAGAAAGTGCCTCCTAAGATAAACTTGAGGTTCAAACCAGGCCTTTAACTAGATATGGTGAGCTCTTACCAGTTCACCATCAGGCAGTCTCTGCAGCTCATAGGTGACCTCATTCTCATGTACCTTAGTAACACAGAATACTCCCTAAAACCTAGGGATGAGTTTGTTCGTCAGAAGGTGTCCCAACAGGTGCACCTTCTTAAGCACCAGAGAGCACTCTTTAAACGGTTTGTACAGAGGATGTCCTTCAGCCCATGGGTCTCTCGTTTCTGCTGACAGCAATGGGGTACTATCAACATCGTGAGCACCCTTCAGTATGTTCTCAGCTCGAGTACAGCCAATCTCAGTGTGGTGAGAATGGTTGTAGCTGAGAACAGCTCGGGATTAGTACTGGTCCCATTTCCGAGATACCCCAGAACTCACCGATGGTACGAGTCACCAGCTACACTGCACCATTACTAGAGGGTTTATACGGAATTGTTTTCACATGTACAACATTCTACCGCTCCAACAACTCAGTAAATTCCTGGGAAATGAACTCAGGGCTGTTATCAGTCAATATAGTCAATATCCGAACTGGAACACGAGGAATAACAGAAAAAACTTGGTCTTCAAATGCCTGGCATATCGTACTGCTTTTCTTATTCCTTATGGGTACTGCCGTCACCCACTTGGAATAGTGGTCGACTACCATCAGACACCCAATAAAACCAGTATTGGTTGTTGGGAAACTCACAAGGTCCATAGCAACCAATTCAAAAGGAGAAGAGGTCACTATTTTCAAGGTCGGCGGGGCAACCACTGCCCTCGAGACCTTACAAGTCTGACATTCCCAACACGTCCGGCACATATCTCTGATTACATTAATCAAAGATTTGTGCCAGACGAGTCGACGGAGCATTGCAATCATTTCTCCGATCCCCCAGTGAGCATTCTGGAGGTGTGTCTCAGCAACTAGGTCAATCAAGGCATTAAAGGTGACTACGGGGACTACTGAGCCGTCTGGGTTCCGCTTCACTAGCAAACCCTGGTGTACTTCCAGGTCGACCAACAACTCCTATAGGGTAGATAGGAGCGTGGAACTCGAGATGCAGGAACCCCAGAGTAGATCATTTTAATGACAGTTTGAATCTGTTGATGACCTCCTTGGATCTTGGACACCTGACTAAAAGACAGAAGAGCATTTCCGGAGAACACTCCCGATCAGGTTCAGGGTCGACTTCATAACAGTGGTCTCGGTATGCATTGAGGAGACAGAGTACCTTGAGAGACAACTGAAGAACAGTAGTATGGTCATACACCAACTGTTCTCGGGGGGAATACAGTGTCAGGTAGGCTGCGTCCAGTAGATTTCTATCAAGAACAAAACGGATTTTGAAGCAAAGCGAAAAATCTATTTTTGGGTGATATAGCCATGTCATCCTGATGGAAGCTTCCTATAGACAGCTTTCTAAGGGATATTTGGCTACAGTGATACTCCCAGAGAATTGACCATAGGTCTCCAGAATTCTAATTCCTGGCGCGAGTATCCTTAAAATTTTTCTTAAGGATATCACATAATATCAATAGACATATCTCTAGATACGACACATGGCAATCTTCACCCCAAAAAGAGTATTAGCTCTGAGGGGGATGAGTGGCGAAATTGAAGGGGAGCCGTTATCAAGGTTACCCTTCCTCCTCACTATTACAGGGCCCAAAATGGCCGCTCATTCCTTGTAGCATTGAGCATGGTGCTACATATAGAGTAGTTACGGGAGGGGATTATTACATAATCTTTTTCTTAGAAAAGGAGGGTGGGTCAATCAGGACGACATGACCATCTCACCCAAAAATATATTTTTCGCTTTGCTTCAAAATCCATTTTTTGGGCTCAAGCCATGTCGTCCTGATGAAAGTTTACCAGAGAATTACTTGAAAGTACTTTATCTGTGGGTTTGTATAAGTGCCTCAACCTTGGGTCAGCTTCTATATGGTCATCCACACCACTGAAATATATGACGATACCGTTATACGTCATTACCACTAAGCATGGAACAATGTTAGGGCTTCCTGACCCCTGCAGGGAAATGTCGTACTCGACGATAGAAGCACAAGGTTTGTATTCATATGGGAACAAATATAAATATCATTCAGATTTTTTTGTTCATATGATTAAGTACCTTAAGTATGAATTTTACTTAAGAAAATAAGTAAAAGACTCCGGCTAAGTTTATCTAACTACATATGGGGCGAAATAAGAGGCAAATACACTTTGACCATTTTTTAAATCGATAATCAAATGGAACAGATGGTGTATTTAAATTTGTAATAGAATTATACATTTAACATGTACAAATAAAAATATTTTTTACCTGAAAGGGAAGAAAATTTTGATGTCACTCAAAATCAGTTAAAATATTATTAAGATAATTTTACTGTAAATGTTGGATAACTATCAACACTGTGTACAAGTGTACACATGGCACGAGTGTCACTGGTATAATTCTGCACCTAAAAAAGAACATTCCTAGTGTCGCCAGGGTGACACTCAATAAAAGGGTATTGTACTGGAAGGTGACAACGCCTTTTCCCCAAATTGAAAAGTCCCAATCAATTCACTGTTCATCACAGTAAAACACGACAGGTTTCACCACACTACCTGCCGCCACCACAAAATGTTTCAACGCGTGCACTTGCTTCGCATAATGTTTATAAAAAAACTCTGGAGGGTTTCACACCAGTATATGAGCGGAGACACTCAAAATCCATATACTGAAAGAAGTTCAGTGAGGAAGCATTTTTTCTCGGATCATGACCTGCGGGTGTACTATCAGGATCCACTCTGCGAATGAAGTAGGTAAGCTTCGCCCTCAGTTGTTTTAGGGATAAGTTTGATCCTGAGGTTTCGCCTTTGAAGAGCTGTCCTCCCTTTAAGTCTGAAGTTCTTCGAAGATAGACCTTTAGACACTCTACTGGACATAGAGAGACATCTTCCTTCAGAAGGCAGAATCTCCAGGGACCCCACCTTTTAGTGGGTAGCTTGTTTTTGGCGAGAAAAGTAGGATCAGGAAAGATATTCAGTTCGCCAACTTCTGTGAACTGAATATGGCCCTCGTCTCTTGATAGGGCTACTATTTAACTAGCTCTAGCCCCTGAGGCTTTAGCGAACAGGAATATCACTCTTTGTGTTAGATCCTTAAGAGAACAATCTTCATTGTTCAAGGTTGGAGCATAGTGTAAGACTTTGTCCAGAGACCATGAAATGGCCTTCGGAGGGGCTGCTGGTTTACGTCCAGCACATGCCTTCGGAATCTTGTTGAAGATTTCGTTCGCCAGGTCAACCTGGAGGGTGTCTAGAAGAGGTTTAGTCAAAGCTGACTTACACGTAGTTATCGTGGTGGCAGCCAAGCCTTGCTCGTGAAGGTGGATGAAGAAGGACAGGCAGAAGTCTACTGAGATTTCTTACGGCCTTTTTGCTTTAACATAAGCAACCCACTTTTTCCAAGATGATTCGTATCGTCTTCCGGTTGACCTTGACTTGTATTCTTCTAGGAAGTCTATACTGCCTTTCAAGATCCCAAATCTTTTCTTAACTGCTGAGGTAAGAAAATCATGAGATGAAGGTTTTGGGTTCTCTGTTATGAAGCGAAGACAGTCGACTTCTGAACCAATTGGGATAGAGCTGGGTTCGGTAGAGGGACCAGCCTCAGTTTCAGTTCCATCACCAGAGGAAACCAATTGCTCTTGGGCCACTTGGGGGCCACTACTGCTGCAGTTCCTTTGAAGGATCGCAGCTTGTTGAAGACTTTCAGCAGGAGATTCGTTGGAGGGAACCGGTAGATCTGGGTCTATCTGTTCCAATCGATGGACATGGCATCCGTCGCTTCTGCCCCAGGGGCCTCGTATGGGGCTACATATCAAGGTAGTTTCTTGTTGTCGCTCTTCATGAAGAGGTCGATCTGCAGTCCTGGGACTTTTTCCAAGATGAAGGAGAATAAGTCTGCGTCTAGGGACCGTTCTGACTCTACCGGCTTTAGCCTGGATAGAGCGTCCGCCATCACATTGCGGAACCCTTGTAGGCGAACTGCCGATAAATGCCATCTCTTCTTTTTCGCTAAACGAGAGATGGCTAACATCAAATGGTTGATGGGCAATCTCGAGCCTTGTCAGTTCAGACATCTCACTATCACTTCGCTGTCCAAGACCAGCCTGACGTAGGCTGATCTTTGAGGGGATAGTTTCTTCTCGGCGTCAAGAGGACTGCCATGGCCTCCAGAATATAGATGTGAAAGGTCTTGAACAGGGATGACCAGGTCCCTTGGGCTTTCCTTTGATGAGAGTGACCTCCCCATCCTTCCCTTGAGGCATCCGTGTGCATGGTCACCGATGGGGGAAGTGGTTGTAAGGGAACGGTCCTCTTCAGGCTCTTGGCCTTCGACCACATCTTGAAAAGCGATCGTAGTAAGGTCGGTACCGGTCTCTGTAGATCTCTTCGAGCGTTTGATGCGTATCTTGTCCAGACTCCTGACGCATCTTTCAGCTGTGCTCTCAACACTGGGTCTGTTACTGCTGCAACTTGGAGAGAGCCCAGTACTCTTTCCTGTTGGCGTCTTGAGATCCTGTCGGATTTCAGTAGTCTCTTGACAGAACCCGCGATCTCTCTCCTCTTCATTGGTGGAATGAAGAGGCAGTGTGACTTCAAGTTCCAATGGATTCTCAGCCATTGAAACTCCTGAGCTGGAGAGAGGCGAACCTTCTTGAAGTTGATCTTGAATCCCAAATGTTCCAGGAACTGGATCACTTTCCTGAATGCTTGCACAGAAGCAGTCTTGGATGCTGCCCACACAAGCCAGTCGTCCAGGTACGCTGCTACCTGAATGCCTTCTAGGCGTAGTTGTTGTACGACTGCTTCCGCAAGTTTCTTGAAGATCCTTGGGGCTATGTTTAGTCCGAAGGGCATGGCTCTGAAAACATACTTTGTCTACAGTAGCTTGAATCCTGGGTAGGAGGAGAGGGGGCGGCTGACTGGAAGGTGCCAGTAAGCATCTGCCAGGTCTATTGAGACTGTGTGCACCCCTTTCGGTAACAGGGTCCTGATGTGTTGAAGGATTAACATCCTGTATTTGTTGTTCTTGATGAATTTGTTGAGTGGCGACGTTGATGGACTTTGCTTTCCTTATAACCTTCTTGTTCAAGAGTTCTAAGGTATATTCTTCCAGTAAGGGGGTGGAGAGTTGGAAGAATTGAGGAAATGAAGGTGGAGATTTGTTCCATTTCTATCCTAGTCCATTTTTGATTAGGCTGTGGGCGCAGGGATCGAAGGTCCAGCGATCCCGAAAGTTTTGGAGTCTCCCTCCTACCTGTTGCATCTCATTGCTTAGGTGGTCCGGAGGGCTTGCCACCCTAACAGCATCCTCCCCTGCCTCATGAGGGGTGTCTTGAGGAGCCCCGTTGAGATCCTCTTCCTTTCGAGCAAAAGGTAGTGTGCCTCTCAAACCCTGGGTTAAAAACTGATGACTGGGCAACCAGCTGTTGATGCACCACTTGGAAGGTGGTCTGTAGCTGAGCGACCACTTGGGGCATCCCGGTCATGGTGACCATGGGATGTTGCTGAGTAGGCTGAGAAGGTAGTCTTGGCTTCTTTGTCTTCTGTTTGGGTTGGGGACCAGCGTCCGAGGAAGACTTCCTCTTTGAGGAGATGCCCCACTTTTGGAGAAGGTTCCTATTCTCCGTGGCAGCTTTCTCAACTACCTCTTGGACCACTTCTTTTGGGAAGAGGTCCTTACCCCAGATGCTGGAAGAAATCATCTTCCTGGGTTCGTGTTTCACCATTGCAGCAGCAAACACGAACTCTGTACAGGCTCTCCTGGCCTTCCCAAAGGTGTACAGGTCCTTATGAGGGTGGCCATGTGCATCTTGGCCAGGACTGCAAGCATATCTGGGGTGCTGTTGTGGTCTGCACACATTTCTATGCAGTTCTGGAGGGAAAGAGAAGCAGCTAGCCTCTCTTTTGTCTCTTGTTCCCTTCACAAGAGAAAGTCTGATAACTTCGGTAGGTTCTCGCTGAACTGCTGTCCCGCGATATCTGCTTCAAGCTTTCCTACTGAGAAGGTTATGTGGACCTCCTTCCATTCCTTCTCATCCGTGGGCAAGGCCAGTGACAGAGGCCTACACTCCTCTAGTGTAGGGCATGGTTTGCCTGCCTCAACCACCTTGAGAACACTCTGAAAAGCCTTCGACGCGGAGGGGAAGGCTCTCGAAGAAGGAGCAAGAAAAGTAGGATGTTTCTTGCTCAGTGCCTTCTTCAGGCTACTCGTCAAGAGAGCCTATGCCTTGTCGTGGTTGAATACCATGACCTCCTTTGGTTCCGTCTCCTCTTTCGACATTGGTTCACACTTCAGCCGGATCAAGCACTCCGGGTAAGCGTTGAAGTTCGGCCAGAACTCAATGTCGACCAGCTGGACGGCTCCCAACTTCTCCGAAATGTAGAATTTGCTATTGGTGATAGTCACAAACTCTGCATACCTCCAGGGATTGGTCTCGGAGCAGGGTGGCAGGTCGTTCACTCTGGGTCGCTTGGAAGACCCTCGGGAGGTGACGGTCCAAGTCACATCGCGAAACTCTCTCGTCATCTTTTCTTGCCTTTCTACGTTCTCCTTACGTGGATTCTCCATTAGGGCAGTAATGTGGGCCAAATCTGCCTGACCCATTGCGTCTAATGGAGGGGTAGGAGCTGTAGACGTAGACGGTGTCAGCTCTGCTGCCGGCAGAGGTAGAAGGGACTCCTCCGCTTCTGTCGAGTCATAGTCTTTATCTCCTCCGGGTGGTAGAGTAGACTCTTCTTCAGGATCGTCTCGAAGAAGATCCTTCTACGTGTCCGTGGACACTTCAGACATCCTTTCTTCTTGGTGGATGTCCATGCCTTGCATGGCTTCAGTGACGTCAGCCTCAACTGCAATCTGGACGCAGGGAGGCCCGGGTCATGCCTGAGGTACGACAGCATTAGCTGTTGCCTTCGGGAACAGCAAGATTCACATCCTATCGTTGGGGAGGTACGGTCCAGGAGAGTTCTTTTGGAACTATCGTACCCATTTCCGAAGCTTCTCGCGTGCTGCATCCCTTGACTCCGTTAACTTGGGGTCGTCAAAACCTTTGGTCACCAAGGCCGAGCAGACTTAGCAGTCCTTGGGGTCCCAGTACCTCAAGGTTTAAGTTGTTACAACGCAGGCAGTACGAGACATGCACTTAGTGTGATAACAAAAGTTCCTACTTTTGTAGTTACAGAAGATCACCTCACACTTCACTTTCTGCTCCTCCTGTAAAGAAAGGAAATTGAAATGAGTATGCGGTAATTTATCACAATTGATAAATAAAATATGTCATGCATTAAATTTTTGGTATCTTAACCATTATAGCTTAGGATAGTAAGCTAGAAAGGAAATAGAAAAGACCCATACTTGTGCCTCCTGTCCAGCCAATTGCTGTGACCTTCCCCAATATTAATATTAGAATTTCCTTATTAAAGGAAAATCAAAGGAGAAGGGTTCTAACTTCTAGTGTTAGAATTAGTGTATACTAGCACTAACCCTTTCATAAAAGTATTAGTATTTTGGGTTAAAATATGATCTGATGACTTTCATCAGTGTATTGAAGGAATACTTCACTTCAATATAAGATTCGTCTCAACAATAGACTGTGAAAGGATACACAAGGTATGTTGGAAAATATAAACTACTGTATAATATACACTATAGTTTTCTGCCTGCTGTATGTACTATACTGCAGAAATACTGGCTACTGTATAAGAATATACTGTAGTTCAGCCGGCATGTTGCCGGCTAAGCTATTACCTGGTGGCACCGGTCTAGCCGGCAGCATAACCTGGTGGCACTAGCCGACAGAGAGATAGAGAGAAAGCATGGAGAGATTGGCTATCTTATTAATATAGTTTAGTACAATAAATAAGGGTGTATGTATCATTATCCCTACTGCCTTCCTCCAGAATGAGGATTCAAATGGAAGGGGGAATGAATCCTTCTAGCTGTCCACCCAGCCACAAGACCTGATGCCGACTATTGCCGGTTTCAGGGATGAGGAATGCAGTCCAAGGGAGGACTGAAGAGCACTCAAAGACAAAGGGTCTCCCACCGGCAGCCATCATGGCTGGCACAACCTTTCACGGAGCCTTGGGTCTGTAGGGGGAAGGTCAGAGCAGCTATCAAGCCGCCTATGTAGGAGCCCGGCCGGCGCCACAGTCTATCCGGCAAGCGGGGAGATTGTAGGACACCAGCCAAAGACATGCAATGGCTAGGCTATTGCTAAAGGACAGAGAGGGGCAGGGAAAGGGTCTTATGTGTTGTGTCGGGAGAAGGCAGCAGGATTGCCAGCCATATCCAGACACAAAAGAAACATTGTTTCAATATCGGCACTGTCCTGGGCGGCAGAAGAATATAGATTCTTTAGCCCAGAACCTGCCGAAACCAGACTTGTCTTCTAGACTGCAAGGAAGAAGGTGGTGGCATCGTACTACCACTTCGGATGCTGGCTAGGGAAGCTAGGCTTCCTATGTCTGCAACTGTAATCCGGCAAGGGAGTGACTACTCCCCCCGCAGTCGAGTTGTCGGCATAAAGACTGAATACTCTGAGTTACTGTCGTAAAACCAAGCCGGGATACTCGCCGGGAAGGGGGAAGACAGAAAACACTAGCCTGGTCAAGCCGGAGTATACTACTCTATGGCAAGATCAAGATAGGGTTGTCGCCTAATGGTGGCACTCAGAGGGAAGGAAGGGTTCACCCTTAAATCTCCGAAAGAG
Source organism: Palaemon carinicauda (assembly GCF_036898095.1). NCBI lineage: Eukaryota > Metazoa > Arthropoda > Malacostraca > Decapoda > Palaemonidae > Palaemon > Palaemon carinicauda. Next base: position 115,029,277 of record NC_090731.1, on the reverse strand, counting down.
ACGAGTATCAAATTATATAATTAATTCTAGGAGATATACTAACTCCTGTTGAATTGATAAAGCAATACACGAGGGTAAACGGGGATAATGTATGAAAATAAACTAAAGGGCGTAGGCTAGGTTAGCCTAGCGCAGGGCGAGATCTCGGCTATGCTCTATCACCAAGACTCTAATGTATACGATCGATACATTTAAGGAAGAGGAAAAATACGTGCATGATCTTATCTTCACTAGTATTATTTTGCCTAAATAACTATAACTAATTAAAGCTAAATACCGGGAATGTCGTTCTACTGACTAAAGAAGGCATGTATGACAAACAACAGCGACCAAAATGGCACCTCTGGTTACTGGCTATGCTCCAATAAACACATTAAAATTATGCTAATTTCACTGTGAGAAGGGAGCTAAAAATTATACACAGGAAAGATTAGATACTCAACTTTCCAGAGGATAATGCTGGAGAATGCATGGTAAATTCCTCAAAATAGTGGTCTAGAACACTGGAGCAAGCAGGGAGATACACCGTGCAAAAGCGCTACTGAATAAGGAATGAGTGGCCATTTTGGGCCCTGTAATAGTAGAGGGGGAAGGGTAACCTTGATAACGGCTCCCCTTCAATTTCACCATTCTTCCCCTTCAGGACGAAAACTTTATTCGGGGTGAAGAATGCCATGTGTCATATCAAGATATACGTCCCCTGATATTATGTGATATCCTTAAGAAAAATTTTAAGGATACTCGCGCCAGGAGTTAGAACTCTGGAGACCTATGGTCAATTCTCTGGGAGAATCACTGTAGCCAAATATCCCTTAGAAAGCGGTCTATAGGAAGCTTTCAACAGGACGACATGCCATGAGCCCAAAAAACAAAAGTTTATGTCATTGGCAGCTACCACCGCATAGTTAAAACAGCGGTTGCCTCCACCCGGAAGGACACTTCACCTCTACCTGGACATAGCCTAGAATGCTGGTGCAGGAACCAGTCAACCCCTCTAACTGTTCTCCTGACAGTACCTGGTACTCTATGCCAAGTTGGCTCAATACAGACTCGCTTACAAGACAAACCTGTGCTCCTGTATCAACAAGAGCACAAAATAAGGTCTCCTGCATCCTTACTATACCTACTACCAAGTGTTGAGACACATGGGTACAACTGAACTCAAGAGGTGCCTTTTCTGTCACGTACTGGATTACAGGACAATCCTACGGTGCTCCCTGATCATCAGTGACCAAGCCCTCAGTGTCAGGCACACAAGATTTTACCTCCGCCTTATGGCCCAGAATCACGTCAGTTGGAGGGACGTAATTGCGGAGCTCAATCAGAGGGTTAAAATGCACTCCAGACAGATACTGAAGATGCACACACTGAAGCTCAGTCACGGATGGATCACGATAGACTACGAGACAAGTGGGACCCCAATTGACCAATATTTCCAGGTTCAACTGTTTAGATGCAGCCAAGAGCAACTCCAGAGCTGGGACTGTACGTGGAAAATGCATTGCCTTGATCCTGTTCCTACTGGTCTTGTCCAGTTTGAAGCCTAGTCGACTGGCGTCTTTTAGAAACGGCTGAACTAGGGCATCCCGGAGCTTGGCTCCCTTCAGCTGAGAGTCGGGTGCGACACCTGACCCTTCTGTCCAGCAGTTCACGACTAGCTACAAGGACTCTATGAGAGAATCTGGACAACCACGAACCTCCTTATACAAGGCCGGTTCAGTAAACAACTTGGGAGTGCTGGGTTCAGTAGCAAACAGACAGTCAGTTAATGTAGGCCAGCGGGATAACAAGTCAGCTGCGGCATTCCGATCACCTGGACAGTAATTAACAATAAAGTTAAATGCGGACAGGTCCTCCAGTGCCCGTGCTAGACGACTGTCCACCATCTTCATGTCATGAAGGTAAATCAGGGAACGGTGATCAAAATGAATCATGAAGAACTGACCATAGAGGAAGGCCCTGAAGGTTTTCAACCCCCATCGCACAGCAGCCAACTCACACTTAATGGTAGAGTAATGGGTCTCGAAGCCAAGGAAAGTCATGGAGTCATACGCTATCACCCGACGCTCCCCTGGATGCTCCAAGGACTCCTGGCACAGACAAGCACCACCACCTTCACCCGAAGCGTCAACAAAAAACTCCAAGGGTTTAGCATCAGCGGAGTAGTCAGGGTACAACGACATAATGTCCTCCTTGATCAGTTCCTTCAAGCGTACAAAGGCACCGTCCGTTTCTGCAGTCAACTTCAGTTTTCTAGTTCCTTGGGATTATCGTCCTCCAATTCTTCACAGATAATGGTTTGGCTATCTGTGAGCACATGGGGATAAACTTCCGTTGGAAGTTCACCAGACCCAGGAATCCCCATAGCTCATGCAGAGTAGTCAGTTTAGGAAAGTCATCCACTTTCTGGAAGTATTCTGGTAGCTTACGCATACCAGAACATCCAACCAGATGACCAAGATACTGGACCTCGGCTTGATCCTAAGAACACTTCCCGAGTTTTATCTTGAGTCTGAGTCCGTGCTTCTGAAGAGTATCAAAAAAACGCGTTCTCCCAGTTTCAGGTGTCCCTCGAAAGAAGACCCAAGTATCAAGATGTCATCAATGTAGACAACCGCCTTGGCTTTCGGGAACTCTTGGAGAATACTCTGCATTTCTCTCTGAAACACTGCAGGTGCATTTTTCAGTCCAAACACTAAGCATCTGAACTGCCAGTGATCAAAGGTGGTAGAGAAAGCCGTGTATTCTTTACTGTCCTCTACCAACGGTAACTGGTAGTATCCACGAACCAGGCCAAGGGTTGTAAAGTATTTGACTCCTTAAAGTCCAAATATGGAATCGGCCATGTTAGGCATCGGGAACTTATCACAGACAGTCACCTTATTCAGTCTACGGTAGTCCACACACAACCGTATACTATTGTCCTTTTTTCAGACTGGAACAATGGGTGAAGACCAAGGAGAGCTGCTTTGTTCAATAATACCCAGTTCATGCAACTCCTCGCACTGTTCCTCGATGGCGTCAGCGACGGGCTTGGCAAACCGTCGAACTCTCTGATAAATCGGCGCCTCGTCATACAGGTGGATGCATATTGGTGTGCTTGAGCACTCTCCCATATCATCATCACCAGTACTGATGACTGGAAGATGATGTCGAAGCATTTGACAAAACTGGTCCTTCTGAGAAGAGTCCAATTCGTCGGAGATAGACAAACTGTCTATCTCTTCCAATATCCTCGGTTCAGGAGTCAGGTCACACTCCTGTGCTATCAGGTAGGATAGAGGAGCATCCACCATTGCCATGGTGAACACCTTCCCCAACAGATAGCCCTTCTTGATCTTAGTAGTTTCTTCAGATGAACCCTTGATTAAAACTGAGGCTTTTCCATCTTTCAGTTCAAGGATGCCAGGGATTGCTGTCACTTTCCTTGACAGACCGGGGGTTATGATGTCGCCATCATAATACATTTCCGGCCAACACTTGGTCGGACAAGCAGGGCACCTAAAAGAGGTGTCAAGTCCCTTATGAAAGTTAACAGTAACTGGAACAAGTACTGGCTCAATACTGGCAATCCTTATTGAATCGGCTGTGTGGACCTCAAGTGTGCAAAGCACTTGCTGACAACAGGCTCCATTTATCGGGACGTAATACTCAAAAAGAGGCTCTTGGGGAGTACTGCCAACGCTCAGCCGATTTTGGGCTCCGTCAACTATCACCCCATTTGCTCTCAAGAACTGGTAACCAAGCACTACGTGCTCAGCCATAGTCCCTGAAAGCACTACATGGAACACACTCAGGGCAAATGTCAATCCATGCAGTATAGGGGTCAAGAGTACAGTACCAAAGGTCTTAGGTCCTGTTTGCCTTAAACCCTTCAGACCAATGGTGTTGGGTACCATCTGCAGCTGGTAAACCTATACTACTCTCGATGACAGGAGGTTAACCTCAGCTCCGGAGTCAATGAAAGCATCCAACACTCCCGATGGAAAATCATACATGGTCACTGGGACAACCATGAGTGGTACAGGAGCCAACTGCGCCAGCTTAACCCTACGAAGGGTTTTCAATACAGTCTCAGTTCCAGCTTCCCTCCTAGAGGAGTCAGTTGGAGAAGCTCTGGACCGTGTCGAGGACAGGTTATCACTGGCCAATCCTGAAAGAGCCATTGGAGGTGCAATGACCTTTTCAGGTTAAGGGGTAACCTTGAAAATCGAGAATTCCGAGGCTGCCACAGAAATACTAGGAACATGCACCCTAGCACTCACAACCTCCTTCGATGTAGCCCCATCTTCTACATCGAAGGCATGGTGTTTAAAGCCCTATGATACTCCTCAGTTCGTAACTTCCTGGGCTTTGCTCTCTTGCTCTTCTTCTTCTTCCCCACAGTCCGAGAAGGAGCACTGGACTCGCTCCCACTTCGGCTCTCCCGGCTACTGGTCGATCCAGAATAGGACGACGGGGTCGGAGAAGCACTCACCGGTACTGCTCTCCACCTTGAAGGAGTCTGGACAGACATGGTCTCCCTCCCAGGGCTGCGGGCATTAGCTGTCTTCTGGACAGGTGATCTGCTTACAGGCGGCGCCTGTCGTCCACACTGTGCAACATGAAGGTTGGACGAACCATAGCGTAGGCACAGGTTGAGGCGTCAGCGACACTCATCCATTAGGTGCCCTGATTTTCGGCACCATGCACAGTACCTTATCTGGAACTGAGGAGACCTATCCGGGGTGCGTGATGGTGGCAGGCGCACTTCCACAGGTGCAGGTTTGGGGACAGGTCGAGGGGGAGTGCGTGAATACGCTCTGTCAGGTCCAGGTAAACGGCTGGGGGCAGCCATGGCAACCCTGTCGGCATACGAGCTGTGCCATGACTGTCCCACACGACTGATGGCCAAATCCTCTGCCTTCTAGTTTCGATGACGGGATGCCTCGTCGAGAACACTCAACAGGTGTAGAACATCCTGCCAAGTGGCCTGACGGCCAGCAGAGACATTAATGGTGGCCAAAGACTGTTCCAGCCAACTCGCAGCTCTGCTCGGAACAGTTCTGAGGAGCTTCCGCCTAAGCTCCCTCTGGTCCAGACTACGACGAGGATAGGCTGACCTGTACAGGGAGGCCAACTGGACGGCGTATATCTTCAGCAGTTCACCCTCGCCACAGGTGGCACTGCTGAACCAGGCCTTCCTACCCGCATCACGCCTCTCTCAACTTCTCGGCACCAGACGAGGAGGCGTTCCCTTGTGTCGGGGTATGAGATCTCGGGACCCCCCATGGCCGAGAACGCCTCCTGGATTTCTCCCTTTAGAAATCTTCTGATATTAACGGTCCACCGGCCAGAGGTTCCTGCGGTAGATTTACGCGCAGTAGGCCTCAAAATCCCTCAGGAATCGGGCAAAGCTCTGGCCAGTTTCTAGCTGGAAGATTCCAGGTTTGGGGTTCCTCCTGGAGTCGAGGACTTTGATCAGATCAGACAGACTGCGTTCTGTCTGGAGAGATTGGACGTGGTCGGTGGAGACAGTGTCGTCTGAGCTGACACTGAGACAGGAGCTGGAAGTGTCGCCAGAAGTCTCACTACCAGAATCTTCACTGATGGACTCCTGGGACATAGTCAAAATTTCAGGTAATGCTGGTCTGGCCTTTCCCTTGGCCTGACGTCTCCACTTCGGAATGGCCCCTGTCTAGGCAAGAACTGTCTTAGCTGTAGCTGCTGGAGCCTTTTCTGGCCTACAGGCTTTGGCCGGGTTGTCAAAGAACTGCTCCCCTAGTCTACTGGCAACAGTCTCTGGTGGACTAACGGGGTTAGTTGCCGGAACAGGCGAGGAAGCAAACCGTCCACTTGGAACAGGAGACTCCCAGAGGCCTGGTACAGGGGGGAGTAACAGTGTGAACCGGGGGGGGGGGGGGGGGGGGGGGCTGGAGACCTCCAATCACTGGCTCTGCTCCAGTCACTGGGATTGCCAAACCATTGATATTTGGCCAAGCTGGGGACGTAGAAGGAGCACTGATGGTCACTGTGGTCATGACCCCAGTGGCAACGTGGCATGTTGGTGACGGCTCAACGCTCTTCAGGGCCGCCACTTCAAGTGTCGGGGACTTGACCTAAGTTGCCAGGTCACTGACAGTCTGGACAAGACTCGCCACATCCCGGCTCAAGCTCTTCTTAGCCTTTTGGCGTTTACTGGATGACGATGCCATATCTAAAGGTTGGTGTTTCCCGGGTCTGGGCACCAAAAATTATGTAGTGGTTTGTGGACTGTGGCCAGAGGTAGCACCCAAACTGCCCGTGTCCGAATGCCGACCACAACCCAACGTTCACTACACAAAAAATATACAAAGGTGGAATACCCAAAATTCTAGGTATCAGGTCAAGAGAACGGAGCACTGGGCACCAACCCTTGATTTATACTGGGCAAGGGGACCCAGCTAGGACCTTACTTCCTTCTTATCTTCCCTTGCCTTGGTCTTGCTGAATAAATGCGTAAGATGAACGTTGATTTATTTCTGAGAAGTTAGCAGAATTTATATATAGCTCTATCTTCTTTAGGTAAGATGGTTTCAAACTTGAGTAAAAAATGTCAGAACATTAGGTGAAAGGGAAAGAATCTTTTTTATACTGACTATAGGACAGTGTGGGAGGGAAAAAAATTATGATACTAAGAAAAAACAGTGGCTGAGAAGGGAACACAATGGTGAAATTTACTAGAATGAAATTCTGTCTTTATAAAAGCAAGCAAAAAATATTTATTTTTAAATGAAAAAAAAAAAACATCTATATCATTCCAGATAATTTCCTAATGCTACACTACTAACATCTACATGTTTTAGTACATGATAAACGCAACCGTGTGTATTGCCTGAGTGGTCCAATTATTTCACAACAACTCTAATCAACCAACAAAAAGAAAATATAACACTGTGAAAATATTGTACTGCAATAATTTTCCCTAAATCAATATTGTCCTTATCAATATCCAGTCTACCATTAGGCTGAAAAGTTAATTAAAAATTCTTAACTTCTGAACAGTATGGCCGCATACGATGCTATGTGGGTTTCTGTGGGCTTATGATAGCAATGTCTAGAAAATCTCCAATTGTAAACCTGCACTGTGATAAGGTTTCGTTGTCATCGAAACTTTTCTGACCAACAACAATAGTGTCTACATCTCTCATTCTTGGAAGAGGTTTTGATAATCCTGGAACGACCAGACTAAACTCAAACACAGTCCCTCTCCTCCTAACATCTGAATTCATTTCTTTCTACACTCAAGAAAATGGATAAGAGGTGAGGTCATTTATAATAATTTTCTGAGGCCCCTCTTAATTTTAAAGTCACACACACCCAAAAATTCAGTGTAAGTCTTTCCTTTCACATAAAAGATACTATTCCTCAATTTATGCGGCAAAACTGGAATTCCCAAGCAAACCTGCCTGTAACTGTCTTCACCAGGCTGACTAGCAACATAAACAGGTGCAGGATGATGCCGTACCCTTCCAATTCTTTTTTTCAATTTCCGAATTCTAGTTGCCTCTTCAAACCCTACAGGGAGTAGGAGTAGGGCGGGCAGCAAAAAAAAATATCGTTAGACAAGTTGAAGGACCAAAAATATAACAGATAACACATATGCCTCAGTCTCTCTAGCTTCCCCTGCCGCAGTGTTCTTTGCTTTCGTCTTAGAGTCCTTTGACACTCTTCGCACGGTAGGATCCTCCGCAATCTTAGGAGGTGGAACCTGCGAGGCCTTCGAGGACTTAGATAAAACCTTGGCCTTAAGAGCTGGAGGCTCTTCCTCTGGATGAGGAACAGAAACCGGACGCAGGTCCGGAGGCACTACCTCGATGTCCTGAGGGTTGAAGGGACTCCCAATTGACGAGCTCGACTGGAGTTCCAAAGGTATCCTAGGGGTGGTCCTGACTTGAACAGTTGGCGGCTGTGGCACTAGAGATGCCAACATTAGAGCCTTTAGTATATCGGTCATAAAGGTTGAAGCCCACGTAGGAAGCTATCTCCCTAGATCCACCTTGGAGGTCACTACACAAGTATATAATAAGTGAAACCCCAGCAGGATGACAGGTCAACGGAGGAGATAACCTCTAAGGTAGATGAATAAGTTCCTTTGGACACTGAGGAAGGTCCGGGATAATATGAACGTTTGCGAACTTATTCGGTGGCTCCTTAAACCCTTCTGGGATGGGTGTTGGTTTACCTCTGGAGGTGGATGATGCAGAAAGGTGAGAGGAAGGTGTTGGATATGTACTTGCTTGTGATCCCGACAAATATGCTCGCAAATTTCTCGCAAAGTTCGCTGATTTGCTCGTGAAATCGCGAACTTCACGGGTTAACGTACGCATTTCACGAACAGAAGTGCTCGCAACAGGAGCACAAAGCGCCACAGAGGAAGAAGGAGGTCTAACACGTTCCTGCTACCCGAGAGGAGCACCTATGTCTGACGAAGTCGGCAGAGGAGGCCCTTGAGTAGGGACTAATCTTGAAGGACTGCACTCAGCATCGGGACACGTCTTCAAGCATCGCGTAGGCGAGCGCTTAGCTAAGACTCCCCAAGCTGTGAAAGGCACTAAGGGTTTAGCTGGACGCCTGTCTGAGGAGTGGTCTAGCTCATCCTCATGATTGGTCTGAGACTGTTTGGAAGGTCTGGTTGAGGGGCTACGTGATGATTGACTACACATACGCCTACCTCTGCATCTAGACAAGGAAGATCTACACCTTGATCGCGAACGCACAGTTCATGATCGTGACGTTCGTGAACGCGAGCTTCTAGCTCTCGTTCGAGAACAGCGTGAACGTTGTGAGTGCCTATCTCGCGAACGTGAGCATCGACTTCGCGAATGAAAACGTCGTTCTCGTGAACGATACACTCATGAGCGCGAACGCTGCCCTCATGATTTTGAGTGTCGTTCTCGCGAGCATGAGTACCATACTGGTGATCTAGATCGGGACGATCTAAAATGCAAGCGTCTAGAACTAAGTCTAAACCTGTCTTGTGATCGTGAAGAACGCAATCGCAAGACTCGTTCTCATGAAAATAAATGCCTCCTAGGATAATGAATGAATGAATGATTTAAAGTTTTCAGGCATCCTGACATCTAAGGTCATTGACGCCGGTAACATTTAATTTATGTATACAAAAGTAAAAAATGAAATAAAATAAAAAATTAAATAGTATTCAATTAATATCATAAAAATTGAATGTCATAAAAGTTAAATATTTTTCAGAAGACCGGCTTCTGAAAGAAATCTAAAAATACCACTTGCATGGTAGGACACATCATTTCCAAGAATCTTGGCAAGGATGAACCTGCCACCCTCACCTCGAGCCTCAAACAAATATCTATTCCGCAAGATGTTATAATTGGGGCATTCAGTCAACAAATGCCTTACTGTTAGAGGTACTAAACAGTTGTCACAATACGGTTGCTGTTGGCCCTTCAGCAGAAACTCGTGTGTCAACCGAGTGTGACCAATACGGAGACGACAAAGAGACGTCTCCCATTTTCGTGGCATCATATTATACCTCCAAGGAGATATGTCATTTGTTACTTCCCTCATTTTATTGCCATCTTGACTATCCCATTGCTGTTGCCATTTATTGGAAACCAATTTCTTGATGTCAGGTAAGAAATCATTACAGGGAATGGGATACCTTCTTGGCAGCAACTCGGATGCAGCCTCCTTAGCCAGTGAATCTGCCTTCTCATTCCCGGACACACCTACATGTGCTGGAACCCAACAAAATTGAACTGTTATACCTCTCCGTCCAATAAGGAAAAGCCATTCTAAAATCTTTAAAACTAGAGGGGTATTAGAATTAAAAACTTCTATAGCTTGAAAGACACTCCTTGCATCACTAAAAATTGTAAAATTACCCTCCTTCTCCAACGCTATTTTCTCAATAGCAGTTAATATGCCATACAGTTCGGCAGTAAATATGGAAGCGGTCAGAGGAAGTGCACCTCTACAATTAAAACCATTACTATGTACTCCAAATCCAACGCCAGCATCAGATTTGGAGCCATCAGTATAGATAAAAGTTGATCCTCTATGTTCTTTAACATGTTCATTAAAAAGACACCTGGCTTCTATGTCTGACATATTCTTCTTATCTCCAATAAAATATTTACAAAAAGATATCTCTGGTAACTTCCATGGAGGCGTTGATGATACCTTGAATGGAAGTACCTTATTTCTAATTATATCCAGACTATTTAATAATCGTTTCACCCGAAAGCCATAAGGTTGAGGAGATTTTGGGTGCAACTCAAAGTATGATGCTTGTCTTACAAGGCTTGCAGTCTGAAAGGCTAGAGAGTTAGGGAGTCTTTGCAATCTAAACCAATACCGAAGAATGGAAGACATTCGGTAAAGGTCTAGAGGTAACTCTCCAGCATCTACAAGGAGACTTGGGATAGGCGAGGTTTTAAAAGCTCCAGTAGACAATCTAATACCTGCATGATGTATCGAATCTAATATTTTTAACCGGCTTGGGGTGGCTGAAGAATATACCTCACAACCATAACTAATTTTGGAAAAAATCAAGGCCTTGTATAATTTTAAAATAGTATTGCGGTCTGCCCCCCCATGATGTATGGGACAATACTTTTAAGATATTCAGAGCTTCAACACATTTAGCTTTTAGCGCTTTTAGGTGAGAAACCCATGTAAGTCTACAGTCAAATATCAAACCTAAAAATTTGGTTTCCGATACACATGGGATCCGTTGACCTTTAATGTATATACAGTATCCGGGTCTGGGTGTACTCCCCGGATACGACAAAAATGGACAATGGTAGTTTTACTTGTCGAGAACTTAAATCCATTCATGTCAGCCCACTGGATAATTTTATCAATAGAGAGTTGGATTTTTCTCTCAACCATTGCCATTCTAGTGCCAGCAAATGATATTGAGAGATCATCCACAAATAATGTTAAGAGAACATCCTGGGGAATGGCTGAGGATATCCCATTAATTGCTAGTGCAAAAAGGGTTACACTCAGCAAACTACCCTGAGGAACTCCTTCTTCCTGGCACTTACTCTCTGATAGAGTTTCCCCACTCTCACTTGAAAAACTCTACGTGAAAGAAATGCCTGAATAAATAGTGGCAGCTCTCCTCTCAATCCCAATTCATGAATGGTTTTAAGAATACCATATCTCCATGTGGTATCATATGCCTTTTCAAGGTCAAAAAATACTGTAACATGGTGCTGTTTGGAAGCAAAGGCTTCACAAATAGAAGACTCAAGTCGTATCAACACATCAGTCGTTGAGTGCATTTTTCGGAATCCACATTGAATCGGTGATAAAATACCTTTCTTTTCAAGGTACCATATCAGTCTTGCATTGACCATCTTCTCCATGATTTTACATAAACAAGATGTCAATGCAATAGGACGATAGTTTGCTGCTAAAAACTTGTCTTTACCGGGTTTTAAAAAGGCTAAAATAATGGCTAGTTCCCAAACACTTGGGTAACTATGATCATGCCATATTCTATTAATAATGCTTAAAATAAATAGCTTTGTAATAAAATGGACATGTTTAATCATTGCATATGGAATTCCATCGGGTCCAGGGGCTGTATCGTTGCAATGAGCAAGTGCGGAATCAAATTCTCTTTCAGTGAAAGGAGAATTATACGACTCTTCCCTTCTTGTTGCAAAATTTAAAATTTTCTTTTCTTCAGTGCTCCTATACTGGTGACCAGGGGCTCCTTCACACTTGCTGGATACATTTGAAAAATTATTAGCCAGGGCATTGCTAACTTCATTTGCTTCAGTTACATACTGGCCATTCACCTTCAACACTGGTGGTGGGTTGGGGGTGAATTTGCCAGCTATCTTTTTTACTTTCCTCCACACAGAAGATGGTGGTGTTCTACTGTTAATGGAAGAAACAAAAGACATCCATGACTGGCGCCTTGCTTCTTTCATGGCACGACGGAACTGTGCTCTACATTTCTTGTACATAGTTAAATTCTCATCAGTTCTGCGTCTACGCAATCGTGTTAGAGATCTTCTTGTGGCTCTGTGGAGTGCAGTTAGTTCTGAAGACCACCACGGGACTGGTCGTCGTTTGAATAACCCTGTTGTTTTGGGAATTGAATTGACTCCTGCTGTATGAAGAGTTCCATTCAGTAGGTCTATGGCATCATCAACACTTTCAAACTGTTCTGCTCTCCCTTCGATTTCGCTTAGCTCGGAAAATTTAACCCAGTCTGCCTTGTCTAGATTTCAACGTGGCGATCTTTGCAAAGGCGGACCCTTGTTGGTGTTTATAATGATTGGTGCATGATCACTAGTATGCCAATCATCTAATGTCCTCCAATCAAAATCAAGAAGGCAGTTAGAGCTTGCAATTGAAAGGTCAATGCATGACAAAGTACCTGTCTGAACATGGAAGTGTGTGGGCTCTTCTGTATTAAGGAGTCCCACATCCTCATTCTCCACAATTGATGAGATAATATTGCCCCTTGTGTTGGCCAAAACATCACCCCATAAAGGATGTCTACAATTCATATCTCCCAGTAAGAGAAAAGGTTGAGGGAGTTGTTGAATGACCTCTGCTAAATCATCATATAAAATATTATCATTTGGAGGTAAGTACAGAGAGCATATTGTATATTTTCTCCCTATATCAATTTGTACAACAACTGCCTGCAGGGTTGTACGTATAGACATGGGTATTTGGGGAACATCTCGACGAATGTACATGAGACTTCCGCCATGGCTCCCTGCTTGTTGATTATATGGTGTTCTATAGCTAACATACTCTCGAGGACTAGGAGTGTTAGAATCAAGCATACTTTCCTGTAGACATACAATTATGGGGGATTGCTCGTGAATTAGGAGCTTAAGTTCTTCATATTTCGCCCTCAAACCCTGACAGTTCCATTGCAAAATGGAGGAAAAAACTATGGTTCATTTTTTGGAAGAGCTTTTAGATGAAGTCTTCCCATTAGCAATTTTTGATCTAATGCTATTTCCCGGTGGTTTTATTAGAGAGGGTCTTGATAAATATGGTTTTTTGTTTGTGCTTTTCTTGTTGTCCTTCTGATCCAATTGTTGAGGGGGATGGTGGACCTCAACTTGAATTTCTGATTTATTTAAAATGTCTTCTGGGTGATCAGAAACATCAACAGACAAAACATCATATTTATTTGATGTCATAACTCTAATATTTCTTATGGAAGGGGGTGAGAGAGATGGAGGTCTCTCTCTTTTCCTATTTGTAGGTGGTGAGGATCTACCAGGTTTTTGCACCTTCCCTACCACAGGTGCACCTGGTAACTTTGTTTCGGGTGGAACCTCCATCAAATCAGGCAAGGACATGGCCTGAGAGAGGTTAGTACTATTGCTGGTAATGGGGGATGAAGTTTGTATAGAAGTGGGCAGTGTCGCAGTTTTAATACACAGTGACAAAGCCTTGGAAGGCAATATGCTTACCTTGTCACGTAAAACTTTACTATCATGAGATGATGTATTTCTTTTCTTGGAATTACTGGCAGCACTATGTGGGTTCGATGACTCCTGTGGTATATTTTCTCTTGATTTCAGTGCCTTTGCATAGCTGTTTGGTTTTTTCAGTAGTCTTTTGGCATGTCCTACACTTATGTGTTCTACACTGGATTTGTTGAGGGCTGCTTCTTCAAACTTATAAATCTCACAGCTCCTGTCAGTTGACTTATGGTTTGAATTGCAATTCAAACAGCTGGGCTCAAGTGTACACTCTCCATGATAAGGACTGGCACAGGTGCTACACATTTTTTCATTTTTACAAACTTTAGAAGGATGTCCAAATTTGAAACATTTGAAGCATTGTAAGGGCTTTTGTTTAAAAGGTCGAACTTTTATTCTTTCATTTTCAATATCGATGTGGAAAGGCACATCAGCATCCTGGAAAGTAAGGATAATCATTGACGTCCCAGGAATCTTATGCACTTTCCACACTGTTAATGGGCACATGGCTAGTATTTCCTCTTCTGTAAATTCATACAGATCTTTATTGAAGACTACTCCCCTTCCGTAACTAAACTTTAGGTGGGGTTTGACATCTAACATATCCTCATCACTGCTTGTCATAAGGTTAGACAGTATTACTGATTGCGTGTATGATTTTGCATGGATTAGGAAGCTATTTTTCCCAAAGCGAGATCTATCACCTGGTGCAATGGTTCCTACCTTTTTCTGAATTAGTTTGCTAATTTTAAAATAATTCCCATTACTCCCTTTAGGCTCAGCAACAAGCCACATTGGTGGTTTTGGCTTTCTTTGGGGGAGCATAGTTAAATCGATATCTTTCTCAAACCAGTCAGCAGGTCTATATACATCCAAACTGTTTGGTATCTTATCACATAGGGCACCCATGACATTTAAGTTATTAATTTTGATATCATTGATGTTACATATTGCGTTGAATGCTTCTTCATGATTGTTATAAGTTATCCATGAATGCCATTTTTCATTTTCAAGTTTCATTCTAATTTCTTTTATCACTCCATAGCATCTAAATGCTTTATATATCATATCATAATCAGTATTTATTGGAATTTGGGTAACATGAAGGATTCGGAGTTTCCGTTTGTTACCCGACTTAATTGGGTTTAAAACATGAGTAGAGGGGTCCTTTTTTGTTCCTAGGTCGTCAACAGAATTTTCCTTAATTGAATTAGCAGAGGTCGTCAACAGTGCCGGGGGAGAGTCAGCGTATCCAGGGGATGGGGGTTCGTTACTTAAAGAATCCATTAGACGAGAGAGAGAGAAAAGGGTTAGTTTGATGTACCTGCTCGAGAATGTTAGGCCATCACACATCAGAAAGGAAATTTGCACTCTCCACTATCGGCACAATGAGAGTATACTTCCCAGATGGTCCACTCCATACCCTACCCGAAGGATAGCATCAAAACAGATATAGAGGCACAGGTGTAAGCTGAACCCGCCTGTTAGGACTGAGACCAAGAAATTATGGAATCATCCTCCCCATATCTGTAATGACGGGCTTCCGGCCAAAAGCCAAGAGTCCTACCCCAAGCATCGGATCCCCCTGGATTCCGAAGACCCAACACTTGAGAATAGTTCCGCCAAAAAGGTCCAAACCATCTTCGGGATGGCTGAAATCATCCAATACTCTCGCATATAGCTTTGAGTGCAAACACCTCCCAACCGTGACACCTCCTCCCACTCATCAAAGCAGGCAGCAATAAAGGATGTATGAACATCCCCGCCAGGGCTACAATAGATGTAGAAACATCCAAGCCATAGGAAAAAAAAGAAAAAAAAAATATATATATATATATGTACATAATATATACACATATATAATGAGGGAAATTTTTCTCATAGAGTTTGGAAAGCAAGACGAAAGAAAGTTCATGAAATTAGGATAAGGTCGAAGTAATATTGAGAAAAAGAAAAAGGTGAAAGAGAGAAATTTAGATTCGAACTGGGGGAGCAATTTCCCCAAGTCCGAGAGCCCTCTTGCCCGTCACCAAGTTTCAGCACAGGAATGAAATGCCGTGCTGAAGCTCAATGACTTCATCAAGGCATTCTCTCATTAAGAGGGCCTCCTAGGATAGCGTTGACAACTAAGGTCTCGTGAGCGCGAAGCTTTAGAGCATGAGCGTCTTTTAGGTGAAGAACACTCTGATCGTGATGACCTACGATCATTACGATCTTCCAATTAGTGCAAACGACGATCAGGGAAAGAAGTTCCAGAAGGGCTAAGCAAGGGCGATGCTCGTCCCTTAGCGCTGCTGATGATCCCCGGAAGATCATCACCTATAACCTGAGGGTTCCTGTAAGAAGGACCGGAGGGTTGAGGAATACGGGACAACGAGGTCCCAAGCTTGGAGGGAGGGTTCAGCGTTAGCATGGGGTCGTTGGAGAGGCGAACGCAAACGATCACCTCTTCCAACCGTGGAAAACCCAGGGGAAGGCGACAGATGGACCTCGCACAATTCCAGAGCATGAGATGTCGACGGCTCTGCAGAAGGTTCCCTTGTGGCACCACACTGTAGAAGGCACTGCTGCTCCTCCTTCGAAGGGGGTCTCGAAATCCCTAAGGACGATCACACCTGAAACAAATCTGCAAGGGGAAAGGCTCGCCAGCGACTGGAGGAGAAGGTGCTCCGGTAGGGGAAGCAACAATCCCCCAGTATCCTGGGGTTGCCTAGATGATGAGCGATCTGTGCTCCGGGGTCACTCGTCCCTCGCGAGAGCCGGCACGAGAAGGAGGTTTTGAGAGAGATTTTGGAGATACGAGAAGAAGAACACGTCCCATTGGGAGGCAGACCACTCCCTACACTGTGCAGGGTGAGCCCTGCTCGCAACAATGCCCTCGACATGTAGGACACAGAGTGTGGGTCGGTCTCCATAATGAAGGAGATAGCAGAAGGACATGCATACCTGAAAAAGAAAGCAAAAATCAAAAGATCCAATGACAGTCAGGAAGAGAGCAGACACGTCCGATCTCTACTGAGCCAAAAGAAAAAGTGATGTCTCACAGCTGTGAGAGTATATTTAGAGGTGGCTGGGTAGCCCCCAGCCACCCCCTGCCTACCCACTATGCGGTTAGGCAGGGTTGCCCTCTCGCAATTAAAGTCTAATGGCTACCTCCAAACACCGCTGAAAGATTATTCACATAAATAAAAAGTTTGTTAGTATGGGAACAAACAGCATACTTAAATTATATAAAACTAAATATATGATAAATAGTTAGTTATTCTGGATGACACTTCTTCATAACTAAAGGAAGGACTACCCAATAAAAGTAAATGCACACAGAATGGCTAAAATACATAAAAGTTAAGCAATTAACTGGAGCTCTTGCTTACCAGGGCTAGAGGATTTGATTATTACTATACATCCAAATTCTTAATTCTCAGTGCTTGGATTAGAAGGATCTTCTTCTTAAACGTCCTAAAATCTGAGTGATGGGAAATCTAAGGCTAAGGAAGGGAAAACAAGTAACAGATGGAAAACCATCAACTGAACCAAAGGAATGTGAGTGCTGGCTAAGGGAAAATAACCCAGATATTAACATAACAAACCTTCAAGACTAAACACATATTTAGTTGGGGGAGCGTGTGTGTGCTCTCATGGTAACGATGTTAGACAGAAATGTGACAATGTATATACAAAACCTAGATACAGGTTCAGTTTCCAGCTTCAAGCAGTGACAGAGACTATTTCAAAATATTGTGATAGTAAATGATCTTTTATAAACAAGCACAATAAAAAGCAGAAAAAAAAATATATAAGAAATCATAAAGAAAAATATGCATAAATATGGTACATACTTTTGAACTACTCTCTCTTGGCAGCAGTGTTTCGAAGATACTTCTATTGCGGTTGTGGGCATCAATATCAACAAATACAACAGACCAGGAAGCCCCTTTTTCTCCAAAAAGATTACATCCATTAATGGCTTCCAATGCAGCCTTTGCCATCCCAATAGAGCTGTCAATGTAAATAAAATCACACCATGAAAAAAAAATTTTTGTAAGCTAAATTTTGATTAATATTATTGCTTGAGAAGTTGTAATGCTATATCTACTAAAGGTATCTTCCAGGGAAATCAAATATAGTATTCTTTTCCGTTCTTTATTATCTAAAAGATTTACACAAGTATTATATTTTCAGCACTCTTAAATTCATATGAATATTCCCACAAAACATCTAAACATCAGTTGTTCATAGCAATTCATGGTACAAAATCATACACAATTCCTTCTGAAGTCTTGAAAACAGAAGTAAAATAATTAGACACGACTGTTTATGCATGAATCCCTGTGAACATATGGTTGAAAGTCAACTACCTGGCTCATTCTATCCAATGTCTCATGACTGGGCACTTCAGTACAAAAACTTCTCCATACATTCTTCAATATTTTGGATCCTACAAATTCTTTTTGTGTATTTTGTATTCAATGCTATATTCTCTCTTCACCTGAGTGTGAAATACCTGTACAGCAATCCTTAGCCATATTACACTATGAGTACATAGAAAATTTTTCTGGCTATTATATGTAAATTCATAACAATTACTCCTCAGTATATCACAGATTTCTCCAGCCAGAAGGTATTGATATTTTTTAAATTATTAATTATTTCTGTGGTTCAATAAGCATTTTCTGTCTAAGAGGTTTATCAGTGTGTGAAGAGAGTTTAAAAAAGCTTAAACCTATAGAATCGATAAAACAAACATATACTAGTCATAGTTATAAAAAATATATACTGCGATGTTGAGAACTCCTTATATGGAATTCGTTGGACTAGAAGTGTTTCAGATTTCAGAATATCCGTATAATGATGAGTTAAATCTTTTTTTTTATTCTGATGTAAACTATTTAACACTACAAAGTTTGAAGTAAATTTGAATGCAAAATAGGCTTTTATTATTATGCAGCTGAAAAAATTGTTTTGGGAAGCTATAATTGTCTTAATTTTTTTAAACAAACTAATGAATACATATTTTTTTTACAAAGCTAATTTCAAAACAACATACTGTACATTATTATAATTTCATGATTTACTAAAGACGGTTTAGATTTAATCTATGGCTCTATATTAATTGCTAATCTACCCAATTAATTTGTGAATAACAGAAAAACTACAATTTTTTTAAACTATGTATTTTTCCTATCTATGCAAACCTGAGGGATTTGATTGGGTTACTTCTTGGACAGTTGAAGAATTATCAAGAGTCTGGCAGCCTGGTAAGGCAGCCTCACCCTCCCTCGCTCTGTATAGGTTGCTAGAATGATGTTGCTTGTGGCTGATTTCTCTAATTCTGGTCAGGTCTTGCAGGATGGATACGACAGGAAGTAATCATTAAACGACTCAAGTTTGTAAAGGTAAGAAAAACACACATTATTTTAAAAATATGTAGTTTCTTCTTATGCGGATACAACCCGAGTCATTTCATTGGAGAGTCTTCCTTAAGTAGGAAGAAGTCCCATGAAAAGAAAAGGGTGTCTTACTGGACCGCAACAAGAAATCTTCGTTTCTGAACCTGATAAAGGAGTAAAGGACATGGCATTCTTACATCCTGTGACCCACTGATATGTAGATAGGTCACGGCCCGAAGAAAAAGTTTAACCATGATGAAAGGCATTGCCCATTACATGATTAAAGGATTTGCTGAAACAAGTCTTCTAAACACTACCCATAAAGTTGTTGGTCCTTGACACCAACTGCTGAGTGGCACTGAGAGGTCTAATAGAAAAAGTGTCTAGGGCCCTATGGGTGCAATCCTTACGGTAGTGAGAGTAAAGTTTGTCTGCCTGTTCTAGGCCCCTGCTCTAAGTACCTCATCTATAGAATGGTTCACAGAAAACCATGGTTGCCACTACACCACAAATATCATGTGCTTTGGGAGGGACTCCGATAGATGCTTCTCTCAAAAGATTTATACGGTAACATGATTGTCTCACGTAACCAAAACTTATTGTGCTCTTGGTCACTCTTTTTTGTACAACCTGTATTCTAAAAAAAGGTTAGAAGCTACATGATGACAGGAACTAGTCCGCTTCAAGTAAAGGCAATCCGCTCTTACTGATGATCATTCACACCTGGATTCTGAGTCTAAGTTACAAATTCAGTTACAAACGAGAATTACAGTTATATCCACCCCTTGGAGGGTGATACAAGATGAGAGGTCATGAAGCTCACTCACCCTCCTAGATGATGCCAAGGTGAGGAGGAAGACGGTCTTTAAGCGTGAGGTCTCTCTTTAAGGCCTTACTTAAAAGTTCATATGGTGCTATTTTCAAGGAATGTAAAACCCTAGCCACACTCCAATTTGGGGTTGGATTTCCCATGGTAGACAGGACTGTTCAAAACACTTTGTCAAATCCAAGAGTCCCCACAAAGAGGAGAGGTCAATTCACTTCAGTTTAAAGACCTGAATCAAGGCTGAACAATAGCCTTTCACCACTGTGACTGAGAGAAGTTTCTCCCCCTGCAGGTAAATTAAAAAGTCTAGTACCCGAGGAATAGGGGCCTTCAGTGAAACAGTGTTCCATTGTCAACACCAATCACAGAATATGGATCACTTTGCCTGGTAGACTACTGTGGAAGTCTTGCGCAGGTATCCAGAAAGTTACTTTGCAGTCGGTCTTGAAAAAGCCTCCCTTCAAAGGAGGTGCAGGGTAACTGCCACTGTGAAGAGAGAGGTACTTCACTGCTGTGTGGAACCTTTTCATGTATACTTGTCAAAGAGGAGTTTGCCAGTTTGGAAGTTCTTTTAGAACCTCTACGGGTAGATCTAGAAGATCCGGGTAGCACTTCACTTAAGGCCACCTTGGTTCCGCTAGTGTTACTCTGAGGTCTTTAGACATTCTGATCTTGCTCAAGACCTGGCAGATCAGATAGAGCGGAGAAAGGCGTACACATCCATCCCATCCAAGTTATATTGGAAGGCATCTTTTATCACTACTCCTGGGTCTGGGACTGGGGATTAATAAACCTCTAATTTGTAGTTAAGGTGAGTGGCAAACATGTCAATGGTTGGGAACCCACAAAGTCAGGAGTTCTCTGGCCGCTAGATGATTCCAAGACCATTCTGAACCAACTATCATCCCTAGTCAGCTCAGATTTTCTGCTATCACCTTTCCCGGGATAAAATGGGCTGTGAGGCGAAAAGCACTCACTAACGCCCAATGATGCATCCCTACTGCCAACTGACCAAGGAGGTACGACATGGAGCCTCCTTGCTTGTTGATGTACATCACTACGGTCATATTGTTGCTCATCAACACTACAGAGTGACCCTTGATGGAATTTGTGAAGTGGAGTAATGCTAGATATGCCGATTTTGTTTCCAGGTAGTTGACGTGGAACGACTTGTCTTCCCGTGTCCAAAGGCCTGAGATCTGTTCCGTTCGATGATAAGCTCCCCACCCTTGGTGGAATGCATCTAACAATAGGTGGTGGTCTGGAGGATGAACCTATAGTGGAGACCCAGCTAACAGGTTCTATTCCTGATTCCACTTGGCCAGATTCAATCTGACATTTTGAGGAACTCTCAGCAGAATAGATGGGGGTTAGATGTCTGGGACCACTGAGACTTTAGCACTAACTGAATGGATCTGAGATGCATCCTCCTGAAGGGAACGAGCTTCTTCAGGGAAGCAAGATGTCCCAAAAATTTCAGCGACCAGTAGAAACCAAAAAGCTCTCGTGAAGGAAACTTTCTGTTTTGGACAGAGTCTACATCCATGACAAGACACCAAACAAGGAGCTGGGTTTCGAGGAACAACTTCTCTAGATTTAGATGGATCCTTAGATTGCAACAAAGTCTGAGAAGGACTCTGTGGTGAATAAACTGATCTCTCGAACCCACCAGTAACAGCTAGTTGTCCAGGTAATAAAGGAGTCTGATCCCTGTGGTATGAGTCCATGAGGAGACAAGAGTGAAGAGATGAGTGAAGACTTGTAGTACTGTGAACAGGCCGAAGCACAGCGCTTTGAACTGGAAGATCCTTCCTTAAAAGGAAAATCTCAAGAAACTTCCTTGGCCTCAAATGAACTAGGATCTGGAGGTAGGCATCTTTGAGGTTTGCAGACAGCAGGAAGTTGTTCTGTCAAATAGCCTGAATGACTGTACTGGGTGTTTCCATCTTCAACTGGGTTTGGAGTTGGAGCAAGAACCTGAAGAAACCTGTAGACTTGTCGAAGACTTTTTTTTTAATGGCATTCTTCTGCAGCATCATATCAACACCTTCGCTAAAGTGACGTCAAAATATGCCATGTTACAAACAATGATGTCCCAGATATGTCATTTATAAATATAAACCAAATATAAGTTAGAATCACTCGTATATCTTACGAATGAGTACAGCACATATGTCAAATATCACACTAAGGAAATTTAACTAAAAAATCTCCTCCCTTGCACGATATTAGCCACTCCTCCTTTCTTCAGCCCACTAACACACAAGTTGGGGATTCTAACCTTCATTCCTAGTTGTGTAAGAGCTAATTTAGTATGTTTTTATGCTACTATGTAGAATTACACCACTCTCTTCCAGTGGCAACATTCTCTACCCGAGGCATTACTCAAACCCCTCCTGACACCCTCAGCTTAGAGACATAGGGATCCTCACATCTCACCCCACTGCCAACATCGATATATTTGCTATTCTAGTCCTCATTCATGATATAGGGTCTATTTTAGTGTATTTCTATGTTGGCATACATGCTCAAATTACACAGAAAGTACTAAGCAACATTCTTCAACCATCATCAGTTATCCGGCTCTAACTTCCACCCACAATATCACCAAAACATTTTACCAGTAATGCAAGATGTTGACACACAACAAGATATGTTTATTTCTTGTTATTCTTTTTTCCCAATTATCATTTCTACAAAATAAAACCTTCTTCATGTGTCTTATATATTTGATATTAGTATTATTCATTGTTTCACAAAGTTAGCCTCCTGTCATTATTTCCTTTTATTGACAGTATACACAGTAAAGTATGTCATGTTTCTACATGTGCAGTCTCTATTTCCAAGGTTATGAAATAACCAAAACAGGAATTATCCAATTCATAGTGACAGTCACACGCAAGGTGGAATGACAGAAGAACAAACAAACATTATGCAAGGTGGAACAACAGAACAAACAAACCTTATCTCTCTCTCTCTCTCTCTCTCTCTCTCTCTCTCTCTCTCTCTCTCTCTCTCTCTCTCTCTCTCATTATGTTTTTTTGTCATTAGCTTTTTAGTTTATCATATACCTTATAAATATACATTACAGAATACTTCTTGTGTTAAAAGAAATGAATTAATATTTTCATTACATTTCTGTACGTAAAGTCTATTATTACTGACGTAGTTTTATATCTTTCAATGGCTATTTTTCATGGAATTATTACAGAATAACAGTCACTTCAAATGAATATAAAGTTTCTTTACATATAAAATAACAGTGCTTTACCATTATTTAAAGAAAGATATTTAATTTCTAAAAGATTATACTATAATCAATTCACAATGAATGGGAAAAACGGATTTTGAGCGAAGCGAAAAATCTATTTTTGGGTGAGATAGCCATGCCGTCCTGATAGAAGATTCCTAATAGTAGCTTCCTAAGGGATATATGTACTACAGTGATATTCCCAGAGAATTTACCTTTAGGTCTCCAGAATTCTAACTCCTGACACGAATATCCTTAAAATTTCTCTCAAGGATATCGCATAATATCAGGGAACGTATTCTTGACACGCCACATAGCAATCTTCGCCCCGAATAGCGTTTACGCTTCGAATGGGGAAAGTGGCAAAATTAGAAGGGGAGCCGTATCAAGGTTACCCTACTTGACATACTACTATTGAGTATCAAGACAGCACCATATCCAAGGTGGCGGACATTCCTTGTAGCATTGAGTATGGTGCTACAGATACAGTAGTTTCGGGAGGGATTCTACAAAGATCTTTTCTATAGAAAAGGAGGGTGGGTCCATCAGGACGACATGGCTATCTCATCCAAAAATAGTCCATTTTTTGGGCTCAAGCCATGTCGTCCTGATGGAAGTTTACCAGAGTATTACTGTATCTGTGTATTTTCATCAGTGCCTTAACCTTGGTCATCTGGACCATTTGAGACAAATGACATTACCGTTATCCGTCATTATCACTAATCATAAACAATGTTAGTGCTTCCTGCCCCCTACAGGAAAGACTTATTCTAGACGGTAGAAAAGGGGCCTCAAGGTTAGCATATATTGTATGAACAAACATAAGTATTCACTGAGTATACAAACGATCTCACGGTTTGTATATGTTGTCGGAACACTATCAGTGTCCATTATATACATTGTTTGTAAGAATACAATGATATGAAGTTTACTTACATGAGTAAATCAAAGAGCTCTGGCATCTTAAATATGCAAATTGCCGGGCGAATTAGGACGCAATTACATTCTAATAGACATTTATTTCTAATAAATGACTAAATGAAATAACAAGTGAAACGAATGTAGCATGATAAAGGAATTATACATGCGATGTATACAGAGATTATTTTCATTTTTTAAAAGGGAAGAAATGATGAGTGCCACTCTCAGACTGAAGAAATGATTTTTAATAAATTTTTCCTTTATAATTTCTGTAAATGTTGTATCCTATCGACACTGTATACTATGTACACACGACACGAGTGTTATCTGTACAACTCCACACATGAGATTTTGAATAGATTTAGTGTCACCATAATAACACTCATTTAAAGGGTATCACACTGAAAGTGCTGACACCTTCTCCCTTTAATTGACAGTTCCAATCAATTAACTGTTCATCGCAGAATTAGACAACAGGTTTTACTACACTACCTACCGCCACCACATAATGCTTCAGTTCATAGACCTGCTTAGCATAGTGTTTGTAAAACACACTGGATGATTTCCATCCATTATAGGAGCGAAGACGCTCAAAGTCCATATACTTAAAAAAGTTCAGTGATGAAGCAATTTTCCTCGGATCATGACCTGCGGGAGTACTGTCAGGATCTGCTTTGCGAATAAAGTAGGTGAGCTTCGCCCTCAGTTGTTTCAGGGATAAGTTTGATCCAGTTTCTCCTTTAAAGATCTGTCCTCCCCTGAAGTCTGAAGTTCTACGAAGATAGACCTTTAGACACTCTACAGGACACAGAGAGACATATTCCTTCGGAGGGCAAATTCTCCAGGGACCCCACCTCTTAGTGGGTAGCTCGTTCTTAGCGAGAAAGGTTGGATCAGGAAAGAGATTCAGTTCTCCTGCTTCTGTGAACAGAATGTGGCCCTCATCTCTAGATAGGGCCACTATTTCACTAACTCTAGCCCCAGAGGCTATAGCGAACAGAAAAATAACCTTTTGGGTTAGATCCTTGAGGGAACAATCTTCATTATTCACAGATGAGGCATAGTGTAGGACCTTGTCCAAAGACTATGAGAAGGGCTTTGGCGGTGCTGCAAGCCTAAGCCTTACGCATGCCTTCGGAATCTTATCCAAGATTTCATTCACCAGATCCACTTGAAAGGCGTATAGAAGAGGTCTAGTCAAAGCTGACTTGCACGTAGTTATCGTGTTGGATGCCAGACCTTGATTATGAAGGTGGACAAAGAAGGACAGACAGAAGTTCATTGAAATTTCTTTCGGTCCTTTTGCTTTTACAAAAGCAACCCACTTTTTCCAAGATGACTCATATTGTCTTCTAGTTGACTTAGACATGTATTCTTCTAATAATTCTATATTGCCTTCTGAGATCCCAAATCTTTTCCTAACTGCAAGGGCATGAAAATCATGAAATGAGGGGTTTGGTGTCTCTGTGATGAATCGAAGGCAATTAACTTCTGAACCCTCTGAGATAGTGCTGGGTTCAGTACAAGGGCCAGCCTCAGCCTCAGTTCCTTCACTAGAGGGAACCAGTTGCTCTTGGGCTACTTGGGAGCCATCAGAGCCACTCCTCCCTGGAAGGATCTCAGCATGTTGAGGACCTTCAGCAGGAGATTGGATGGGATAAACAGGAATTCCTGAGTCCATCCCTTCCATACTAGAGACATGGTGTCTGTTATCTCCATTAGAGGATCCTCGTTTGGGGCTACATATCGAGGTAGCTTTTTGATGACGCTCGTGACGAAGAGGTCAATCTGAAGCGCGGGGACTTGTTCCCATCTGGGAGAGAATAGGTCTGCGTCTCTGGACCATTCTAACTCTATCAGCTTGAGCCCGAATAGAGCATCCGCTGTCACATTGCGGATCGATTGTACATGAACTGCTGATAGGTGCCATCCTTTTAGGCAAGGGATGGCTAACATCACCTAAACTATATGAGACGCTCTC
Source organism: Palaemon carinicauda (assembly GCF_036898095.1). NCBI lineage: Eukaryota > Metazoa > Arthropoda > Malacostraca > Decapoda > Palaemonidae > Palaemon > Palaemon carinicauda. Next base: position 115,003,440 of record NC_090731.1, on the reverse strand, counting down.
TAGCCTTGTTGGTTCCGACGTCTCATTATTGTTTCGATGTCCCAGATCAGCCTGAGGAGGTCTGATCTGCATGGAGAGTGTTTCCCCACCCACGACAGGACTAACATGGCCTTGGATAGAAATGACCGAATCCCTTGGATTTTTCTCTGATGGGAGTTAACACCCCATTCTTCCGACTAGGCATCCATGCGGATGATCTTCAATAGTCGGGGTAGTTGCAAGGGCCTAGTCTTCAATAGGTTTCTGGCCTTTGACCATTGTTAGGGAAGTGATTAAGGGAAGACCGATATCGGTCCTTTTAGATCTCTTCGAGCGTTTGATGCGTACCTTCTCCAGACTCTTAACGCATCTTTCAGCTGTGCTCTTAGCACTGGGTCTGTCACTATTGCAAACTGGAGAGAGTCCAGAACTCCTCCCTGTTAGCATCTTGGAATCCTGACTGATTACCATAGTCTCTTGACCAGCCCTGCGATCTCCTTTTACATCCCCAAGGGAAAGGAGAGCTGGTGTGACCACAGGTTTCAATGGTTTTTTAACCATTGAAGCCTTTGAGCTGGAGGGAATCGAGACTTCTTGAAGCTGATCTTGCATCCCCGATGTTCCAGGAACCGGAACACTTCCTTGGATGTTCATACACCAGCCACTTCGGGTGCTGCCCACACCAGCCTTTCGTCTAGGTACTTTGTTACCTGAACCATTTCTAGGCTTGGTTTTTGCGTGACTGTGTCCACCAATCCCGTGAAGATACTTAGGACTGTGTTTAGTCCGACAAGTATCTTTCCTAGGACATACATTATCCTCTGTAACTTGAATCCTAAGTAGGAGGAGAGGGGACAACTGACTGGAAGCTGCCAATAGGAATCTTTCAGGTCTGACAAGACTGTGAACACCCATTTTTTGAAATAGGGTCCTTATTTCAGAAGGATTAACATTCTGAACTTGCTGTTTTATTTGAACTTGTTGAGTGGTGACAAGTCCAGAATGACTCTGAGTTTTCTTGAGTCCTTCTTGTGAACACCAAACAGCCTTCCCTGGAACTCGATGATCTATACTTTCCTTACCATCTGTATGCTCTAAAGCTCTAAGGTATACTCTTCCAGGATGGGGTTGGAGTGTAGGAAAAGTTGAGGAAATGATAGTGGAGGCCATCCTAGTCCCATCTTGATTAGGCCTTGGACCCAAGGATCGAAGGTCCAGCGATCCTGAAGGAACCTCCCTCCTACCAGATGCATCTCTTTGCTTTGCCTGATCAGAAAGTTTACATCTTCGACCACCTGCCTGTGGCACCGCGGTCATCAAAACTGCGTGATGTTGAACAGCCCGAGGAAAATTTCTAGACTTTTCCGTCTTCCTTTTAGGTTGGCGACCCACATCCGTGGAAGCCTTTCCCTTTGAAAGGATGCCCCACTTCTGGAGAAGTCCTATGTTCTCCGTGGTGGCTTTCTCAACTACCTCTTTGACTACTTCGTTTGGAAAGAGGTCTTTACCCCAGATGTTGGAAGATATCAGCTTCCTGGGTTCATGTTCCACTGTTGCAGCAGCGAACACGAACTCTCTACAGGCTCTCATAGCCTTCATAAAAGCATATAGGTCTTTTACTAAGGTGGCCATATGAATTTTGCCCAAGACCATGAGCGTGTCTGGGTTACTTTGATGGGCTGAACACAACTCTATGCAGTTCTGTAGGGATAGGGAGGCTGCAAGTCTCTCCTTTGTCTCTTGTTCCTTGCACATAAGAAATTCAGAAAGTTTAGGGAGTTTCTCGTTAAACTGTCATCTAGCGACATCTGCGTCTAGTTTTCCTACTGAAAAGGTTAAATGGACTTCCTTCCAATCCTTCTCCTGCATGGGAAAGGCTGGTGACAGAGGGTTGCACTCCTCGAGTGCAGGGCATGGTTTACCTGCCTCCACTGCCTTGGCAACCAATTTAAATGCCTTCCACGTAAATGGGGAATGATATTGAAGCAGGAGCAAGAAAGGTAGGGTGTCTGTTAATTAGTGTGAACACTTTCGACACTGAGTAACCCGCCTTTCTCTGGCTACTTGACAAGATAGCCTGTGCCTTATCATGGTCGAGAATCATGACCTCCCTCAGTTCCGTTTCTTTTCCTGACGTTGGTTCATGCTTCAGTCGAATGAAGCAATTAGGGAAAGCGTCAAAGCTTGGCCAAAACTGGCTTTCGTCTAAAGGAACAGCACCCATCTTCTCTGAGATGTAGAGTTTGCCGTCTAAAATCGGCATAAGCTCCGCATACCTCCAGGGATTGGTTTTGGAGCATGTCGGAAGGTCTTGGTCTCTGGGTCATTTGTATGACCCTTGGGGAGCAACAAGTGGAGCTTCACAGAGCTCTATCTTGAATTTCGCTTCCTCCTTTTCGCCTTGTTTGCGAAAGTTTTCTATTAGGCCTTTCATATGGGCCAGTAATTGGTCCATTTTGTCTAATAGAGGGGTAGGAGGTGAAGATGTCGATGTTAGCGGCTCTAGAGCCGGCACAGACGGAAGCAATTACGACACGACATTGTCCACCTCTTCCCGTGGGGGCTTCCTGCACCCCGTTCCAAAGACTATCTGGACGCAGGGAGGTGCGAATCGTGCCTGGGGCACCACTATTTCCCTACTTGCTTTCAGGAATAGTAAGCTACGCATCCTATCATTAGGTAGGTATGGTCCTGGAGAAATTTTCTGGAATCCTCTTACCCAGTTGCGTAGTTTTTTACGAGCTGCATCCCTAGACTCCATCAACTTGGGATTATCGAAACCCTCGGACATTAAGGTCCAACATATATTGCAAACTTGGGGGTTCCAATAATGCAGGGATTCAGAAATAATATTGCAGGGGGCATGAAACCTGCATGTATTATGACCATAAAAGTACTTACTCTTGATCTTGCAGAAGACTGCACCACATGTCATCTGGGGTTCCTCCTGTAAAGAAAGGAAAGCAGAATGAGTATACAATTGATTATCTCACTGATAAGCAATATGTAAAAGTCATCTTTTAACTAAAATAGCTTAGGATAGTAAGCTACAAAGGGATAGTGGGAAACACATACTTGTGTATCCCTTGCAAGCAAATGCTGTTACCTCCCTCAGTATTAACAATAAGGAGATTCCTTTATCAAGGCAACTCTAACGAAAGGGTTCTAACCCCTAGGGGTATAAAAGTGTACAATGCCACGGCCTCTTTTTTTTATTTAACACTGTGGGGTAAGGATGATTGATTTCCAATCAGAGTATTAAAGAAATTCTATTCTTTCAATATAGGAACGGTCTCAGCAGAAACCCGCAGAAGGGTACCCCAGATATGTTAGAAATTACCTACGGTATAATCATACTATAGTTTTCTGTTTGCAGTATATACTATATTGCAAAACACCGACTACTGTATAATTATATATATTGTAGTTCAGCCAGTGTGCTGCCATTATGGCTAGCATCTGACAGCACGGTCCAGCCAGCATGACGCCGACTGGACTAGGAAATATAAAAGACATATATTTATGTATCCTACCCAGCCCATTTGCTGTGACCTTACCTTCAAATATTAAAATCATAGAGTTTCCTGATCAGGGAAACTCAAGGATAAGGGTTCTAACCTTTTAAGGATAGAAGTGTACTACCACCAGCCCTTTTAATTTATTTAATATTGTAGGGTAAAACAACCTTGTTGCACATGCAGATGATGCTACTCTCTTTGCATCAATTCCATCCCCCGAATGTAGATTTGGGGTTGGTGAATCCCTTAATAGAGATTTAGCTAAAATTAGTGCATGGTGCAAATTATGGGGTATGAAGTTGAATCCTAACAAAACTCAAAGTATGATTGTAAGTAGGTCAAGGACGGTAGCTCCTCATCATCCAGATCTCAGTATTGATAATGTTTCTTTAAATTTGTATGACTCTTTCAAAATTTTAGGTGTGATTCTCGACAGCAAATTTACTTTTGAGAAACATATAAGGTCTGTGTCTTCTTCAATTGCACAAAAAATTGGCTTATTGAAAAAAGTCTTTTAAGATTTTGGGTGATCAATCTATTCTGAAGAAGTGTTTTAATTCTTTCATTCTACCTTGTTTTGAGTATTGTTCTCCCGTCTGGACCTCAGCTGCTGATTCTCATCTTAATTTGTTGGACAGAAACTTACGGTCTATTAAATTTCTTTATTCCTGATCTAGATATTAATCTCTGGCACTGTCGTTCAATTAGTTCATTATGCATGTTGCATAAGATTTTTTATAACTCTGACCATCCTTTACATTTAGATCTTCCTGGACAATTTTATCCTGTTCGTAATACTAGGCAGGCAGTTAATTCTAATAGCCAGGCCTTCTCCATCATGAGGCTCAATACTACGCAGTACTCTAGAAAATTCATTCCAGCTGTTACCAAGTTGTGGAATGATCTTCCTAATCGGGTAGTTGAATCAGTAGAACTTCAAAAGTTCAAAGTTGGAGCGAATGCTTTTTTGTTGACCAGGCGGACATAAGTCTTTTTATAGTTTATATATGACATATCTGTTTTTGATGTGTTAATAGTTTATATATGACATATCTGTTTTTGACGTTAATAGTTTATATATGACATATCCGTTTTTGACGTTGTTAATAGTTTATATATGACATATCTGTTTTGACGTTGTTACTTTTTTTAGAATGATTTATTGTTAATTCATTCTCTTCATTTATCTATTTCCTTATTTCCTTTCCTCACTGGGCTATTTTTCCCTATTGGAGCACCTGGGCTTACAGCATCTTGCTTTTCCAACTAGGGTTGTAGCTTGGATAGTAATAATAATAATGATAATAATAATAACAATAATAATCAGAACATTGAAGAAATTCTATTCTTTCAATATAGGATTGGTCTCAGCAAACACCTGGGCAAGGATACCCAAGATATATTGGAAAATAACTACTAGTATAATATATACAATAGTTTTCTATCTGCAGTATATCCTATACTGCAAATATACTGACTACCTGTATAAACATATACTGTAATTCAGCCGGCATATAGCCGGCATAGCTAGTTCCTGCCGGCGCAGCCAGAAGCTAGCTAAAAGAGGGAGAGACAGCATGGAGTGAAGGCTGCCTTATTACTGTGTATGTATACACTAATTAAGGATCTAAATATCTAATTTACCGCCTTTCTCCAGAAAGAAGGTTTAAACGGAAGGGGAGAATGTAACATTCAGGCTTCCATCCAGCCACCAGTACCTTCGTCGGCAAGGTCTAGCCGGCACATGGCCGGCAGGCTAGCACCCGGCAGCACTAGTACAGTCGGCATACTGCTGGCTGAGTCAGCACCTGTCTGTGCCGGTCTGGCCAGCATACCGCCGGCCAGGCTAATACCCCGGCAATAGCACTTGTGGCCAGCAGTCCAAGGGAGGACTGAAGAACCTTAGTGACAGAAGAGACTTCCCACTAACAGCCATCATGGCTGCCAGCAGCCGCCAGCCGCCGGCAGCCATCATGGCCGCCGGCAGATGACATGGCCGCCGGCAGCCGTCATAGCCGCCGGCAGTTTGTATAAAACATGGCTGCCGGCAGTCGTTGTGGCTGCCGGCAGCCGGCATAACCGCAGGCAGTCAAACAACAGCTGTTGAGTAGGAGTCTGGCCGGCCCGACAATCCACCGGCAAATGGTGAGATTGCAGGACGACGGCCCAAAGAGATACGATGGCTAGGCCATCACAAAAGAACAGAGGGTGAGGGAAAAGGGTCCTGTATAAGGTGAGGAAGGAGCCGGCAAGGTTGACGGTCTTACACACCCTTAAGAAACTCTGTTTCAGTATCGGCGCCATCCTAGGCGGCAGGAGAATTCTATTCTCCAACCTAGGGTCTGCCAATACAGTTAAGGGGACGGCCGCAGTGCCGCCTCCTCTCAACAAAGGAGAAACAGAGTTCCAGTGCCGGCGCCATCCTAGGCATCAGAAGAACGACTATTCTTCAGCCTAGGGTCTGGGAGCACAGGACTAATCTTCTAGGCCACAGGGAGAAGGTGGCGGCATCATGCAACCACTTCAAGTGCGGCCTAGGGAGGGCTGGCCTCCTATGGCGGCAGCTTAGCCGGCAGGGGAATGACTATTCACCCTGCTGGCCCGCTGCCAGCACAAGACTAAACACTCTGAGGTTCTGACTGAATCCCAAAACCTGCTATCTGCGGTTAAGGGAAGGGACAGAGAACCCTAGGCTAGTCATGCCTGAATGAAAACTCGAGGCACGACCCACTAGGGTTGTAGCCTAAGGCTACACTCAGAAGGAAGGAGAGATTATCCTCAAATCTCCACTAGAGACGAGTATCAGTTTATATAATAATTCTAGGATATATCTATCTCCGTCTGAATTGATAAACCAATACACGAGGGTAACCGGGGAAATGTCGAAAGTATACTATATCGCCTTAGTTAGGTTACCTCGGCAAGACGAGATCTCAGTTACCTAAATCACCGAAACTCTGACTTATACGATCGACATAGAAAAAAGGAAAATTATGCTTACTATAAATATCTTTACAAGTATAAAATGCCTAAATAACTTTCATAATTAATTAATTAATGCTATTTCAACCAGGAATGTCATTCTACTAACTAAATAACACATGCCTAACGAACGACAGCGCCCATGGCGCCTCCAGTAACAGGCCTAGCTCCTAGTCAAAATAAATTACTCTAATTTCATTGTGAGACAGGAGCTAAAATACACATATTGTAAAGAGTCAATACTCAACTTTCCAGATGCAAAAGAAGCTGGAGATTGCATAATAATCCTTGTAAACCAATCGAAAAAGTTAGATCAACAGGGAACACCACCGTGCGAATTCGCTACAAAATTAGGAATGTCCGCCATCTTGGATATGGCGCCATCTTGATACTCGATAGTAGTATGGGAAGTAGGGTAACTTTGATACGGCTCCCCTTCTAATTTTGCACCTTAGCCCCTCGAAGCGTAAACGCTATTCGGGGCGAAGATTGCTGTGTGGCGTGTCAAGAATATGTCCCCTGATATTATGCGATATCCTTGAGAGAAATTTTAAGGATATTCGTGGCAGGAGTTAGAATTCTGGAGACCTAAAGGTAAATTCTCTGAGAATATCACTGTAGTACATATATCCCTTAGGAGGCTACTATTAGGAACCTTCCATCAGGACGACATGGCTTGAGCCCAAAAAATATCTTAGTAGTTTAGAATGAAATACAATAGAAAATAAAATCAACTTTTGAAAAATTTATCCTGTAAAGAGTTGTAAAACAAATACCAGTAAATATGGAAATGTAGGTTATTACAGAGTTAGTGAACATGTATATCCAATGGTGACAAATCTCATATGGCCAGGGCACCAGCCACCCGTTGCGATACTACAGCTTGAGAGTTATGGGGTCCTTTGACTGGCCAGACAGTATTACACTGGATCCTTCCCTCTAGTTACGGTTCACTTTCCCTTTGCCTACACATACACCGAATAGTCTGGCCTATTCTTTTCCTATTCTCCTCTGTCCTCATACACCTGACAACACAGAGATTACCAAACAATTATTCTTTGTTCAAGGGGTTAACCATTGCAGTGTAATTGTTCAGTGGCCACTTTCCTCTTGGTAAGGGTAGAAGAGACTCTTTAGCTATGGTAAGCAGCTCTTCTAGGAGAAGGACACTCCAAAATCAAACCATTGTTATCTAGTCTTGGGTAGTGCCATAGCTACTGTACCATTGTCTTCCACTGTCTTAGGTTAGAGTTCTCTTGCTTCAGGGTACATTTGGGCACATTCTTCTATCTTATTTCTCTTCCTCTTGTTTTGTTAAAGTTTTTACAGTTTATATATGAGATATTTATTTCTATGTTATTCTTCTTAAAATATTTCATTTTTCCTTGTTTTCTTTCCTCACTGGGCTATTTTTCCTGTTGGAGCCCCTGGCTTATAGCATCCTGCTTTTCCAGCTAGGGTTATAGTTTAGTAATTAACAATAATAATAATAATAATAGCCTGATGGCGAAGCTGCTGCCTCGTAGTGAAAAGGTTAATCTTCTTGCAAGAGAAGAACTTTCTCTGATCCCCTCAAATACACTGATTGGTTCATCCGAGTCCAAGTCAGAGGAAGGCGACAGTTCATGAATGGGAAGCAATACTCTGAAAAGACTTCTACTGCCCAGGGCTCCACCCCATGAAACTGTCATCTTGTCCAATGACTTTGCAAGCATTCCCAATAGGTGGTAAGTCAGGGGAATTGCCATTCCTAATGGGCACCACAACGTCCACCACTTTTTTGGAAAGGGTGGCCCCTGCAACGAAAGGAGTGCGAGGAGTCTACTTGTTTCTTAAGCTAAGGAGGGTTTTTGCCAGGTAGTAGATGAGGCCGAAGTGCCTGCTTCGGTAGGGAAGTAAGAGACTTAGCTGGGGGAGGCGTAGGAAAAAGTGATGAAAAGAGTAGCTTGGCTGAGGAGTAGGAAAATGTAATAAGGAGGGTAGCTTGTCTATCTTTCTCCCATTTCTCAGGTGCTGCAACAGTTTTAGCAGATGAGAACAATGTCAGGAGTTGAGTAGTAGATGTGCTGCATAAGGCTACTGAGTCTCTACAACTCATCGGACACGCAAATTTTCTCATGGTTACATCCTTATGCTTAAGAATACAGTTGACCCAGAGAAAATCAAGAAGGTGAAAAAGTAAATCTAGTGCCTTAGCTCCCAAGCAATCAAGGTCTCCGTAGGCTTCCGTATAGTTGGGTCCAATAGGGTTTCCAGAAACTGCAATAAAAGGACACTGCTCCTGACCAGTGGTCTAGCCAGAAGAAAGAATGGAATGCTGACATATAAAGGCTACCTCTAAGGAATAGCTCTGCAGCAGAGAAAGCCAATTGCTGATTTACTGTAGATGGTCCCAAGACACCCCCGGCATCAGCGATGCGACGTCCGAGTCGATGGGCAACAGGTTTGGATACGCACCTTCCAGAATGTAGAATTTACGTTGCCGTGAAAGAGCAAATGGCAGCAGTTTGAACGATCTCACAGCTTTCAGCATGTGCAGCAGTTTTAACGATCTCACAGCTTTCAGCGAGTGATCTAAGTCGGAAAACTGTCTTTCCACTTGACGTAAGGTGTCAAGAGACTGTTGAGACTATGGATGATTCAGGTTTTGCCTGAAACTCCGAGCCTCCCAGAAAACCCATCTATTAGAACACATCTCCCAATGACAGGTGATTGAGGAGCCTCCCTAAGGTCACTGATTTGTTAAAGGAAGCTCAGGACCTTTATAAAAGAAGATTCTTCCACCGGGCCAGAAGTAAGAACCTCTAAAGGAACAACTTCTGCTTGTTCGAAAGGTTCTACCTCGAGAGGGAACTCCGGAGAGTCGTCGATGATAACGGGGGAAGAGGCACCTTGTGAAGAGACCCCAGGTTTAACTGGTGGAAGTGGAATATGCAAAGGCTCCTGTTTAGGAATTTGGCGGGAGTTCTTCCACTTCTCCAAAAACGCCCTTCCGTTCCCAACGCAACTCTGAGAAATGGGGCAAAGAGATGGAAGGGGAGCATATGCAGCTCACGCTACCTACACGTCTGGAGAAGCTGGGTGAATTGTCAAGGCCTCGACATGTTGGACATAAAGGATGAGGATCTACGTCAACGGCTCATGAAGGTACCACAAGGGCATCTCTTGATACCAGGACCATTACACATAATACTCACTTGTTTTATGTTCATTCTGTAACAGATATGAGAAACAGGTATTAAACAAAGTAAGTAACTGACATTCAATAGCTTCAGCGGCTAGAAGTCAAGTGAGTGATCAGCCACCAGCAATATTATACCAACCTATAAGGTACAAAGGAAGGAGAGGCAGCCATATCAGGCTGCCAGACCTTTAATAGTTATTCAACTGGCTGTAATTGACTTCACTCAGAAGTAACCCAATTAAATGACTCAATTTGTATCTGCGTACGACCAAATATCAAACAGCAGCTAGAAGCATGAGGAAAAAAAGAAAATACAGTAACACATTTTAAGGAAGTAACTTTAATGGCAACTATGCAATATATATGTAAGCATAATCTGGTTCCAATAGTAAATCATAAAGTTCTAAATACCAAAATAAAATGCAAGATTAAATCTAAGAAATGGTATTTGTGAAAGAAAGATGGTATTTCATGTAAATGCAAAAAAATATCCAAATTAATTGATGTCTGTGAGCGAATATTCCAATAAAGTCAAGTTAATGAGGATCACAAGTTTAGTCACGAGAAACTCGGGAAATTTCTGATAAACTTAAGTTTATGTTAAGATTTGCATAATTTTTCTGCTTTTCAATAACATTGTTTTCAACCAAGAAAATTGTTGAAAAGGCAATACATAATCTTAAGCATGGTATATTATTATTATTATTATTATTACTTACTAAGCTACAACCCTAGTTGGAAAAGCAGGATGCTATAAGCCCAGGGGCTCCAACAGGGAAAATAGCTCAGTGCGGAAAGGAAAAAAGGAAAATAAAATATTCTAAGAAGAGTAACAACAATAAATATCTCCTATATAAACTATAAAAACTTTAACAAAACAAGAGGAAGAGAAATAAGATAGGAGAGTGTGCTCGAGTGTACCCTCAAGCAAGAGAACTCTAACCCAAGACAGTGAAAGGCCATGGTACAGAGGCTATGGCACTACCCAAGACTAGAGAACAGTGGTTTGATTTTGGAGTGTCCTTCTCCTAGAAGAGCTGCTTACCATAGCTAAAGAGTCTCTTCTACCCTTACCAAGAGGAAAGTGGCACTGAACAATTACAGTGCAGTAACCCCTTGGGTGATGAAGAATTGTTTGGTAATCTGTGTTGTCAGGTGTATGAGGATAGAGGAGAATATGTAAAGAATATGCCAGACTATTCAGTGTGTATGTAGGCAAAGGGAAAATGAACCGTAACCAGAGAGGAGGATCCAATGTAGTACTGTCTGGCCAGTCAAAAGACCCCATAACTCTCTAGCGGTAGTATCTCAACGGGTGGCTGGTGCCCTGGCCAACCTACTACCTAGAATAGTATAAAACGGATTTTGAGCGAAGCGAAAAATCTATTTTTGGGTGAGATAGCCATGTCGTCCTGATGGAAGGTTCCTTTAAGTAGCTTCCTAGGGTATATCTAACTACAGTGATATTCCCAGAGAATTTACCTTTAGGTCTCCAGAATTCTAACTCCTGGCACAAATATCCTTAAAATTTCTCTCAAGGATATTGCATAATATCAGGGGACGTATATCTTGATACGACACATAGCAATCTTCACCCCGAATAGCGTTTTCGCTTCGAGGGGGAAAGTGGCAAAAATAGAAGGGGAGCCGTTATCAAGGTACCCTTCCTCCGTTACTACCTTGAGTATCTAGATGGCACCATCGTCACCGCCATGTTTATTCCTTGTAGCGTTGAGCAAGGTGCTACAGATATAGTAGTTTCGGGAGGGATCCTGCCAAGGCCTTTTCTATAAAAAGGAGGGCGGGTCCATCAGGACGACATGGCTATCTCACCCAAAAATAGATTTTTCTCTTCGCTCAAAATCCGTTTTTTGGGCTTAGGCCATGCCGTCCTGATGGAAGGTTACCAGAGCATTATTTAGAAAGTACTGTATCTGTGGATTTTCCAAATGTGCCTTAACCTCAAGACAATATTTCCTTGGTCACTCAGACGATAGAGACATAAGGCGTTACCGTTATACGTCATTACTTCTAATCATGAACTATGTTAGTGCTTCCTGCCCCCTGCAGAGAAAAGTCATACCAGACTCAGGAAAAGTCTCGAGGTTTGCATATCTCATATGAACAAACCTAGCAACAAGAGCATACAGGTCTCACTGTATACAAAGCCAGTCGAAGTTTGTATTCTCAATACGAACAAAGGTTTATCTAAGCCACAATAGCATCCAGAGCAAACAGGCTTAGCTGTATGCAAAATCAGACAAGGTTGTACCCGTGTAGGAACAAAGTATGCATAGGCAGAGAAAGGTTGTATTCATGTTAGAACAAAGTAATTTATTTTGTTCACATGTCAATATGCAGATTATTAAGGATTAAATAATACTCACACATATCTTTATTTTATCTAAATTTGGGGCGAAATAAAACGCAAATACCAATCAAATATTTATTGGTAATCAATAAATAGTAATTCAACATACATTATATAGTAATAATAGAATGCTAGTGAATACAAAAGAAACATAAAATACAGACGAGACCAGAAATGCTTCCTTCACCTGAAAGGGAATGGTAATTAATGCCACAAAACTGAAAATTTAATAAATTTTCTAATATGCATTACTATGAATGACTGTCTTTTCACACTGTGTAAAGAACACATGGCACAAGTGTTATCTCTATGTTTCTTCACCTTTAATAACTGGAAGAGTCCATAGCGTCACCCTGGTGACACTCCACTTTACGTGTTGCACTGTGAGGTGTCAACATGTACAGGGTGTACATTCTTAACAGTCCCAATCAATTCACTGTTCCTCGCAGCGCTATGCGACAGGTTTTAGCAAACTACCTGCCGCCACCACATACCTTTTCAGCTCTTGGACTTACTTCGTGTAGTGTTTAAGGAACACTGGATGACTTCCATCCAGTATACGAGCGATGACGTTCAAAATCCATGTATTGGAAGAAGTTCAATGACAAAGCAATTTTTCTGGGATCATGACCTGTGGGTGTACTGTCAGGATCCGCTCTGCGAATGAAGTAGGTGATCTTCGTCCTTAGTTGTTTTAGGGATAAGTTTGAGCCCAAGGTTTCTCCTTTAAAGAACTGTCCTCCCCTGAAGTCTGAAGTTCTACAATGAGAGACCTTTAGACACTCTACTGGACACAGCAAGACATCTTCCTTCAGAGGGCAGATTCTCCAGGGACCCCACCTTTAGGTAGGTAGCTCGTTCCTGGCGAGAAATGTTGTGTTAGGAGATTCAGTTCTCCCGCTTCTGTGAACTGAATATGGCCCTCAACCCGAGAAAGGGCCACTATTTCACTAACTCTGGCCTCCAAGGCCAGAGCAAACAAGAATATAACTTTTGGAGTAAGGCCTTTCAGAGAGCAATCCTCATTGTTCACTGTTGAGGCAAAGTGTAGGACCTTATCCAAGGACCATGAGATGGGCTTCGGAGGTGCTGCAGGCCTAAGTCTAGCACAGGTCTTAGGGATCTTGTTAAAGATTTCATTGGATAAGTCTACTTGGAGGGCGTAAAGCAGAAGTCTAGTCAAGGCTGATTTACATGTTGTTATCATGTTGGCTGCTAAACCTTGTTCATGAAGGTGAATAAAGAAGGATAAACAGAAATCTGTTGGGATCTCTTTTTGGTCTTCTTGCCTTGACAAAAGCAACCCACTTCTTCCAAGACGACTCCTATTGCCTTCTGGTAGATTTAGACTTATATTCTTCTAATAAGTCTATACTGTCTCTCGAGATCCCAAACCTTTTCTTAACTGGTAAGGAGAGAAAATCATGAGATGAAGGTTTTGGGTTTTCCATGATGAAGCGAAGACAGTCAACTTCTGTACTTGTTGTGTCAGAACTGGGTCTGGCAGAGGGACCAGAGTCAGCTTCAATTCCAATACTAAAGGGAACCAATTGCTCTTCGGCTACTTGGGAGCCCCTAGGGCTGCCAATCCCTGAAAGGATCTCAGTTTGTTGAGGACCTTCAACAGAAGGTTGGTTGGAGAGAACAGGTATATCCCGGTCCATTTGTTTCAGTCGAGGGACATGGCGTCCACTGCTTCCGCTAGAGGGTCCTTGTATGGGGCCACATAATGAGGTAGCTTCTCGTTGTCGCTTGTCGCGAAGAGGTCAATCTGCAGTTCTGGGACTTGACGTAAGATGAAGGAGAATGATCCTGCGTCTAGGGACCATTCTGACTCTATCGGCGTGAGCCAGGATAGAGCGTCCACAGTCACAATGCGGAACCCTTGAAGGTGAACTGCTGATAAGTGCCATCTTTTCTTTTCCGCCAAGCGGAAGATGGCCAACATCACTTGGTTGATTTGGGGTGATCTCGAACCTTGACGATTCAAACATCTCACTATCACCTCACTGTCCAGAATCAGTCTTATGTTGACTCAATGGCGAGGGGACAATTTCTTCAGCGTGAGAAAGACTGCCATGGCCTCCAAAATGTTGACGTGGAAGGTCTTGAATATAGAGGACCAAGTCCCTTGGACTTTCCGTTGGTGAGAGTGACCTCCCCTTCCTTCCTTTCATGCGTCCGTGTGGATGATGACTGAAGGTAAAGGTGGTTGTAAAGGCACCGACCTCTTCAGGTTCTTGGCCTTCGACCATGGCTTGAGATCCCAGTCGAGTCGGTATCGGTCTTCTTAGATCTCTTTGAGCGTTTGATGCGTATCTTCTGCAGACTCCTGATGCATCCTTGAACTGTGTTCTTAGCACCGGGTCTGTCACTGATGCAAACTGAAGGGAGCCCAGCACTCTCTCCTGTTGGCGTCTTGATATCCTGTCGGATTTCAGTAGTCTCTTGACAGATCCCGCTATCTCTCTCGTCTTCTTTGATGGAATGGAGAGGCGGTGTGACTGAAGGTTCCAATGTATTCCAAGTCATTGACACTCCTGAGCTGGAGATAGTCGAGACTTTTTGACGTTGATCCTGAATCCCAGATGTTCCAGGAACTGGATCACTTTCTTGGATGCTTGCATGCATTCCGTCTCAAATGCTGCCCACACCAGCCAATCGTCCAGGTAGGCTACCACCTGGACACCTTCTAGGCGTAGTTGTTGAACGACTGCGTCTGCAAAGCTTTGTAAAGATCCTTGGGGCTATGTTTAGTCCGAAGGGCATGGCTCTGAAGACGTATTTCTTCTTCTGTAGCCTGAATCCTACGTAGGAGGAAAGGGGGCGATTGATTGGAATATGCCAATAGGCATCTGCCCTGCCTATGGAGACTGTGTACGCCCGTTTTGGCAGCAGGGTCCTTATGTGTTGAAGGGTTAACATCCTGAACTTGTAGTTTTCTATGAACTTGTCGAGTGGCGACAAGTCCAGAATGACTCTGAGTTTGTCTGAGTCCTTCTTGGGAACACAAAACCGCCTTCCTTGGAATTTGATGGACTTTGCCCTCCTTATCACCCGTTTGCTCAAGAGTTCTCGGGTATATTCTTCCAGGACGGGGGTGGAGTGTTGGATGAATTGAGGAAATGATGGTGGAGCTGTCCTCCAGCTCCAACCTACTCTATTCTTAATTGGGCTTTGGGCCCAGGGATCGAAGGTCTAGCGATCCCGAAATGTTTGGAGTCTTCCTTCTACCGGAAGCATCTCATTGCTTCGGTTGTCCGGAGGACTTGCCTCCTTAACCGCGCCCTCCCCAACCCCCTCTTCCTCTTGAGGGGCGTCTAGAGGAGCCTCTATTTGACCCTCTACCTTTAGGGCGAAAAGTAGTGGTCTGCCTCTCATAGGCGGGAGTAAAGGCATCTGCTGGGGTACCATCTGGTAGGTGGGTTGGGGTTGTGCCACCATCTGGGAACCGCAGTCATCGGAAGTTGCTGCTGTTGTCTGGCAGGGCGAGAGGGCAACCTTGGCCTCTTTGTCTTCCTCTTCGGTTGGGGACCCTCATTCGGGGAAGACTTCCTCTTAGCCGACATGCCCCACTTTTGGAGAAGATTCCTGTTCTCCATGGCAGCCTTGTCGACTATTTCCTTGACCACTTCACTCGGGAAGAGGTCCTTTCCCCAGATATAGGAAGATATCAGCTTCCTAAGTTCGTGCTTCACCGCAGCCAAAGCAAACATGAACTCTCTACATGCCCTTCTGGCCCTAACAAAGCCATATACTGTAGGTCCTTGACCAGCGTTGCCATATGTGATTTGGCCACGAACATAAACATGTCTGGGGGTCTATGATCACTTGCCATTGCCTCCAAGGTAATTTGGAGGGACAGAGATGCAGCAAGCCTTTCCTTTGTCTCTTGCTCTCTACGCAAGAGAAAGTTAGACAACTTAGGGAGGTTTTCACTGAACTGGTGTCCAGCAATATCCACCCCCAACTGAGAAGGTAAGATGTATTTCCTTCCAGTCTTTATCATCCGTAGTCAGAGCTAGGGATAAAGGTCTACACTCCTCAAGTGTAGGACAAGGTTTCCCAGCTTCTACTGCCTTCATCACTGCCTTGAACCCTTTTTCTGCAAAGGGAAAGGCCAGTATAGCTGGAGCAAGAAAAGAAGGGTGTTTCTTACTCAAGGCTGGCACCTTAGAATTAGTGAAGCCCCTGTCTTTGGGACTGCTAGCCATTAAAGCTTGAGCCTTTCCATGGTCAAGAACTATGACCTCTTTCGGCTTTGTCTCCTCCTTGGACACAGGTTCCGCCTTCAGACGGACGAAGCAGTCTGGATAAGACTCAAAGCTGGGCCAAAAGTCGACATCCTCAATGAGGACGGCTCCCAGCTTCTCTGAAATAAAGATCTTTCCGTTTGTGATTGGCATGTACTCTGCATGCCTCCAAGGGTTTACTTCAGAACATGAAGGAAGATCCTTCACATTGAGTCTCTTTTGAGACCCATGGGACGCTGCAAGATGGTGTATCTACTTCCTCAATGCAGCTTCCCTTCGTTTAGCTTATGAAGACTCTCCATCATCGTCATGACACTAGCCAGGGCTTTTCCCATTTCGTAAGATGGAGGAGCAGAAGACGTAGAGGGCACTGGTTCTGGGGCTGGAACCGACGAAACGGACACCGTTTCGACTTCATCCTCTTCAGTCTCAGGAGCCAAGGTAGACTCCTCTTCTTGACCCTCCGCAAGAAGGTCCTTCTCGGTGTCTTCCGACACCTCTGACATCCTCTCATCTAGATGGATGTCCTTCATCGCGTCCGAAACATCCGTATCCATGGAAATCTGGACGCAAGGGATCTCAGGTTGAGGCTGTGGTATGACGGCATCCGCAGTTGCCTTAGGGAACAGATAGACCCGCATCCGTTCATTCGGAAGGTAAGGCCCCGTGGCATTCTTCTGGAAGCCACGGGCCCAACTGCGCAGCTTACTCCATGCTGCATTCCTGGACTCCGTTGTCTTGGGGTCATCAAAGGCCTCAGTAACCAAGGCTTTGCATACATTACATACCTGGGGGTCCCAATACTTGAGAGTTCCCTTGGTGATGGAACAGAGGGAGTGCACCCTGCACTCCTTGTGGCCGCAGAAGTCCCTGCTCCTAACGTTGCAGAAGACTCGCGCACACTTAGGGTGGTCCTACTGTAAAGAGAGGAAAACTAAATGTGTATATGGTAGATCATCTCACCTGATAAACTATATAAATATTATGATTAATATTTTGCATTTTTATTGCATATAGCTTAGGATAGACAAGCTAGAAACGAATTAAGAAGGACACATACGTGTTTCCTGTCCAGCCGATTGCTGTGAACTCAATCAAAGTTAAAGCCTAGGGTTATCCTATTCAGGAGGCCCAATGGAAGAGTTCTACCCTGTAAGGATAGATAAGTGTAACTAAACACTGACTTCCCAAAGGTTTTAATAATGAGGGTCATTTGTAACTGATCAGCTATCAGTATATGGAGATTTCCTTTTCTTATATAGTATGGTCTCAACAATAGACTGTGCATGTACACAGAGTATGTTGGAAAATTAACTACTGTATACTTTATACTATAGTTTTCTGTTTACAGTATGATTTATACTGCAAATATACTGCCCACTGTATAGTCATATACTGTAGTTCTAGCCGGCATGTTGCCGGCAAGGCTAGCACCTGGGGCACAGTTCAGCCGGCGCATTGCTGGCTGGGGTGGTGGCCGGCAGGTGGCCGGCTGCCAGCGCACTAGTCCAGCAGGCTCCTTGCCGGTCAGGGTAGTGGCCGGCAGCATGAACCCGGCCGGCGTTGTGCCGGCAGCTCGCCGGGTACAGGTGCACTAGTCCAGCCGGCGCCTTGCCGGCTAGGGTAGTGGCCGGCAGCATTAACCTGGCCAGCAGCTGCCGGTTAGGTTAGTACCCGGCGGCACTAGCCGATACAGAGAGAGAAAGCAAGGAGTGAAGGATGATGTAAGAGCTCTGACTTACTGCCTTCCTCCAGAATGAGGGTTCAAATGGAAATGGAGAATATATCATTTAGGCTTCCATCCACCCACAAACCATTGCCGGTCTCTACCGGCCACAGGTCTGTGAATGGCAGTCCAAGAGAGGACTGAAGAACACTCTACAGTAAGGGATTTCCTGCCGGCAGCCGGCCCAGCCAGCACAGCTTTCCCGGAGCCTTGCGTCCATAAGGGAAAGCTGAGCGACTAGGCTACTACAAGCAGAAGCCCCGGCCAGCCCCACAACCTGCCGGCAAGAGGTGAGATTGTAGGACAACGGCCAAAGGGTTGCAAGGGCTAGGCCATCACTAAAGGACAGAGGGGGGGGGAAAGGATCCTGTATGAGGTGTGGAAGGAGCCGACAAGGTTGCCAGTCCATCCACGCCTTTAAGAAACTCTGTTTCGGTATCGGTGCCATCCTAGGCGGCAGGAGAATATCTATTCTCCAGCCTAGGGTCTGCCAATACAGTTAAGGGGCCGGCAGCAAGCATGCCGCCTCCTCTTAACAAAAGAGAAACAGAGTTCCAGTGCCGGCGCCATCCTAGGCGGCAGAAGAATGTCTATTCTTCAGCCTATGGTCTGCGAGCACAGGACTAGTCTACTAGACCACAGGGAGAAGGTGGCAATATCATATAACCCCTTCAGCTGCTGTCTAGGGAGGTCCAGCCTCCTATGCCGGCAGCGTAGTCTGACAGGGGAATGGCTATTCACCCTGCTGGCCAGCTGCCGGCACAAGACTAAATACTCTGAGGTTCTGACCGAAACCCAAAACCTGCCATCTGCGGCTAAGGGAAGGGACAGAAAACACTAGCCTAGTCCTGCCTGAATGACAACTTGAGGCATGATGAACTAGGGTTGTAGCTCCCCTCAAGAGGGAAGGAGGAATTACCCTTAAATCTCGACTGGAGATGAGTATCGCTTTATATAATAATTCTAGGAGATATCTATCTCCGCCTGAATTGATAAAACGATACACGAGGGTAACCGGGGAACATGTTTGAAAGTATACTAAAGCCACTAGGCTAGTAGCCTAGTGGCAGGTGAGAATCGACTACCTTAATCACCGAAACTCTCTCGTATACTATCTCAGAAGAGGAAAATTTATATGCAATCAATGTATCTCACATGTATAAATTGCCTAAATAGCTTCATTTAATTTTAATAACACTAGGAATGTCTATTATATCATGAATGAAAGCAAACTAAAACGCCTAGGCTAGGAAGCCTAGCGTAAGCAAGGTTCGGTTACCTAAATCGCCGAAACTATTACGAATACAATCGGCATAATATAATTAACTCCTAGCAATGAAGACTAAATAGCTATAGTTATTCAAGCTATTTATACCGGGAAAGTCGCTCTGGCTAACTAAATAACTCATGCGTTACGAATGACAGCACCCATGATGCCTCCGGTTCAGGCAACAGCTCTTCCACTAAATTAACTTAATTTAACTTAATTTCACTGTGAGGCAAGAGCTAAAATTTATACAATGTAAAGATCAAATACTCAACTTTCCAGAGGCAGAAAAGGCTGGAGATTACATGATAAATCCAATAAATCCAAAAATAACTCGAGAGCAACCAGGAAAATCACCGAGCGAAACTGCTACAGATAAAGGAACAAACATGGCGGGGACAATGGCGCCATCTAGATACTCAAGGTAGTAACGGAGGCAGGGTACCTTGATAACGGCTCCCCTTCTATTTTTGCCACTTTCCCCCTCGAAGCGAAAACGCTATTCGGGGTGAAGATTGCTATGTGTCGTATCAAGATATACGTCCCCTGATATTATGCGATATCCTAGAGAGAAATTTTAAGGATATTTGCGCCAGGAGTTAGAATTCTGGAGACCTAAAGGTAAATTCTCTGGGAATATCACTGTAGTCAAATATACCCTAGGAAGCTACTTAAAGGAACCTTCCATCAGGATGACATGGCGTGAGGCCAAAAAATAAAATGCTAACTTTTCCTTTTTTCTTTTAGAACTAGCAAAACGGATTTTAAGCGAAGCGAAAAATCTATTTTTGGGTGAGATAGCCATGTCGTCCTGATGGAATCAAATATACCCTAAGGAAGCTACTGAAAGAACCTTCCATCAGGATGACATGGCCTGAGCCCAAGAATATTCTTTGATGAAGTAAAAAAATTAATCGCAAAAAATCTATTTTTGGGTGAGGTAGCCATGTCGTCCTGATGAAAGTTCCTTCATAGTAGCTTCCTAGGTTATATTTGACTACAGTGATATATCCCAGACAATTTTTCTTAAGTTATCCAGAATTCTAACTCCTGGCGCGAATATCCCTGGCTTTCAACTTTAGGGATATCGCATATCAGAGGATGTATTCTTGACACGCCACATAGCTATCTACACCCCTAATAGCGGTTACGCTTCGAGAGGGGAAAGTGGCAAGAATTGGAGGGGAGCCGTTATTAAGGCATCGCTCTACTCCTACTGTTGAGTACCAGTATGACGTCCCGTCCGGGCGCCATCTTGTTATTCCTTATAGTGTTAGCGAGGTGCTACACCTATAGTACTTTTGGGAGGGATTCATTCAGCCTTTATAAAAGGAGGGTGGGTCCATCAGGACGACATGGCTACCTCACCCAAAAATAGATTTTTTGCTTAGCTCAAAATCCATTTTTTTGGCTCAGGTCATGTCGTCCTGATGGAAGTTTACCAGAGCATTAATGTATCTGTGGATTTCCCATTAGTACCAATAACTGCCAGATAAATTTTCCTTGGTCATCTAGACCTAGAGACACATGGTGTTACCGTCATACACCAGTTCAACTGATCATGAACTATGTCAGTGCTTCCTGCCCCCTACAGGGAAGAGTCATGGTAGACTCTAGGAAAAACTCGAGGATTGTAAGTTCATATGAAACAAACTAGCTAACATACCGGTATATTGGTCTCATCATTTACTTTGTAAAACAGAGTTTGTATTCTGAAAGGAACAAATGTATGTATTGACTACTGACACCTCACCCGGTCTATTTGGTGTGTTGTAAGCAAGGTTGACAGGTTTTCATTTATGTAGGAAAATTGTATAAGTAAGTAATACAATCAGGTATATGAAATAAGTCGTAACCGGGGACTGATACCTGATAAAAACACATTTCTGGGCTCAACCTGTGCCGCCCAGTGAAATGCTCCTTTAGCACCATTTCTAAGGTATATAACTGCTATATATTACCAGAGAAAAAATGGCATAGGAATGCCAGGTTGAACCCAGCTCGCTCACCTGTATAAGGTGTCGATATAATACTGGGGCGCGATAAATCACAACCAGAGGCCTTGCACCATTTAGATTTCTCCTGTCAAAATCCCCGAACAGCGAGGTGCTGTTCGACCTCGTACTACTACTAGACAACCCACGCCTAGTGACGTCACTCCTTATAGCACCCCAGATTGGGGCCCAATTAGGGAAGGACGGGTGGGTTCACTGGGTGACACGGGTCTCTCGCCCAGAAATAGATTTTCCTTCATCAAAATCCCTTTTCTGGGCTCCGACCCGTGTCGCCCAGTGAAATCGTACCAGAGAATGGGGACCCAATAAGACTAACTACCTGAAGGGAATAACACAAAATTAATATAGCTGATGAATTTTAATATAAAAAAAGAGAGATATGGAAACCCGCAAAATAGATCAACACGTAAATGACAGAGACAATTAGACATGATACATAATCAAAATGAAACCCGAAGGGAAAGTCAACAGGTATGAATAATGTTAATACAGCTTGGTAAGCAAAATGCAGTAAAGCATACAATCATAGATATAAATAATTAACATAACAAAGGAACATCAGCTCGGGGATTCCAAAAACAAGTGAGATCAAAATAATTCGTGAAATCGATCAATTGAATAATAAATAATACATCATGGTAAATAAAACAGGTAGGAACAACAGGTAAGCAAGGCAGGAGGGAAAGAGGACAGAGCAAGACGTTGTGATTAGGACTCGGTACCCTCGGGAGGAACTACATTCCCCGCAGCTACTGTGGCAAATCTAAGAACTTCTAAAGGTTTTAGGTAGTGGCGTTTGAAAACTTTAGGGGATTTCCAATCCGTATATTTTGAGAGCTCATCAAATTTCATATGGTGGAAAAAATTAATTGAGGTAGCCACAGCTCGGATATCATGGACATGTGGGAATGATTCAGGATTAGCTTGTTTAATAAAATAAAGAATTTGTTGCCTGATTCCCTTAAGGGTAATAGTTCCTCCGTGCTCTCTAATAAATAAGGCCCCTGTGGTTGTAGTGGAAGTTCTACTTAAGTAGGATTTCAGGGTGGTAACTGGGCACAGGGATGGATCCCTAGGAAGTGGAACAATCTTCCAGGGGGACCACCTGTTCTGGGGATCCTCATTTTTAGCCAGGAACACTTTGTTAGGGGAGAGAAGGACCTCACCTGAAGAGAGAAACTCTATATGACCTGGGTCTCTAGCCAAAGCTGACAATTCCGAGATTCTGGAGCCAGAGGCGAGGCTCAAAAGGAAAAGTGACTTTCTTAATAATGCCATATAGTTACAGGATTCATTTGGAGTGTCAGAGGCCAGCTTAAGAACATCGTTTAAAAACCAGGAAACTGCGCTAGGGCGAGTGGAAGGTTTTAGCCTGGCACAAGCTCTCGGAATGGATGAGAAATATGAATCCGTTAAATCAATGCCAAAACCAATATGGAAGATCTTTTTCAAGACTGACTTAATTGTAGTAATGGTACTGGCTGCTAGGCCTGATTCGAATAGAGTCCGGAAGAATGTCACAGTTAGGTTCATTGTCATTTTCTCAACCTGGGAATCTTTCAAGAACTTAGCTAATTTCTTGACAGCTGAGTCATATTGTCGGAGAGTAGATTACCTTTTGTCAGATTCCAGGAAAACAGTATTCGAAGGATCGATGCTCGAACCTCGTTGGGCTGTGAACTTCATGAAGTCCATAAAGTAAGGGCATTCAGAATCCTTGAGGAAGCGAACACATTGCGAGTTTGTACTGTCTGTGTGAGCACCGGATTGGGAATCCGCCGGGGGCTGAGACCTAGCTCTAGCAACAAGGGGAACCAATTTCTATTGGGCCAGTTGGGGGCTACGAGAGCCACTCGACCCTTGAAGGATCTGAGTTTGTGCAGAACTTTCAGCAGGAGATTCACCGGAGGAAACAGATAAATCGTCTTCCAGGTATTCCAATCTAGAATCATAGAGTCCGTGGCATAAGCCTGAGGGTCCAGGTTGGGGGCTACGTAACAATCTAGTTTGCGATTGAATTCCGTCGCAAACAGATCCACCTGGAGACCCGGAACTTGAGATAGTATCCACTGGAAAGATCGATGGTCTAGTGACCATTCCGACTCTAGCGGAGTCGTCCGGGAAAGGGAGTCCGCTACCACATTCCGGACTCCTGCTAGATGGACTGCTGACAGGTGCCACTTGTGCATTACCGCCATGGAGAAAATCTGCAACATGACGTGGTTTATTTGAGCTGATCTGGAGCCTCCTCTGTTGAGGCAGTGAACTATGACTGCACTGTCGAGAACCAGTCTGATATGGAGATTCCTGGCTGGAATGAGACCTTTTAAAGTGAGGAAGACTGCCATGGCCTCGAGGACGTTGATGTGCATGTGTCGGAAGACTGATGACCATAACCCTTGGACTTTCTTGTGTTCGGAGTAACCTCCCCACCCTGTTAAGGAGGCGTCTGTGTGGACGACGAGTCCCGGGACCGGATGTTGTAAGGGAACCGACTTGGAGAGATTCTTGACCTTCGTCCAAGGCTGTAGACTTTTCTTCAGGAGTGGGGGAAGGCGGGCACGTCTGTTGCGGCGTTTTGCGGTTGCTCTGGATCTCCACACTCTGTTTATGTCCTTGAGTTTGGACCGTAGGACAATGTCTGTCACGGAAGCGAACTGCAAGGAACCTAGGATCCTCTCTTGGTTCCTTCTGGAGGACAACTTCTCCCTGAGAAACTGTCTCGTCTTCCTCGCAATCTCCTTCATTTTGGCTTTGGGGAGGCACAGTGTATGGGAGCATAGGTCCCATTGTAGACCCAGCCATTGAAACTTGGTCTCCGGGACCAGGCGGGATTTTCCGAAGTTGACTTGGAATCCCAGTTGACGAAGGAAGGTGAGGACTTTGTTCGTTGCTACGCGGCAATTCTAGGCATTGTCTGACCAGATTAGCCAATCGTCTTGATAGGCCACAACCTGTATTCCCTGAGTGTGAAGCTCTTGAATGACTGTCTCTGCTAGTTTGGTGAAGATTCTGGGTTCCACGTTGAGCCCGAACGGCATCACTTTGAATGCGTAGGCTTGTTTGCCTAGCTTGAAGCCCAGAAAAGGACGAAAATGCCTTGCTATTGGAACGTGATAGTAGGCATGGGTAAGATCGATGGAGGTGGTGACAGCCCCACGGGGAAGCAAGGTCCGCACCTGCGAGACGGTAAGCTTACGGAATTTGTCGCAACGAATGAAGGAATTTAAACAAGACAAGTCCAAGATTACCCTTCGTTTGTCTGAGCCTTTCTTTGGCACGCTGAACAAGCACCCTTGAAATCTTAAGCGACGTATGCTTTGGATCGCATTCTTTTGTAGCAGATCTGTCGTGAAGGAACATAGTTCTTCTGTTGGCAATTGGTAAAAGCTGTTCGGTGGAGGAGGTCCCTGTATCCAGCTCCACCCTAGTCCTTTGGAGATAATGCGGGAAGCCCAATCGCTGAACTTCCAACGGTCCCGAAAAGGGTACAGTCTCCCTCCTACCTGCGTTGTCTCATTGGGTGGAGGATGATTTGCCTTCTCTGCTTCCACGGGAAGACTTGCCCCGGTGGTAACCCCTTCCGCTACCTCCGGCACGAATGGCACCCCTGGCACCTCTGTGACGCTGGTAGCCACGGAAGGAGGTCTGAGCCTCATAAATGGGGTTAAAGGCGGGGGAGAAGGACGTGGAGGCGATTTGAGACAGAGGGACCAGGACGTATGGCTCTTGCTGCTGGCCCTTTGATGTAGAAGGCTGGGGGCCTTGGGGAGCCGTTTGAACCCTGAATTGGGAAGAGTGGAAAGGCCTCAGTCTCTTCCTACCTCAGATTGGGGTACCAGTAAGCTCATATCTCCTCTTTGGGACGAGGCCCCACCTAACTTTGAGGCTTTGGTAGGCCCTAGCTGCCTCGCTAAGGACCGAGTTAACCAAATCCTCCGGGAAAAGATCCGGGCCCCAGACCGGAGCTTTGATGAGCTTATTAGGCTCGTGCCTAATGGTGGCTTCAGAGAGGACGTGTCGTCGACAACGGGTCCTGGCGCTTGCAAAATCATAGGCGTCAGCCATGAAGTTTTGAAGTAACGACTTAGTGAGGGCCTTAAGGAAGTCCTCCTCGTTGTAAGTGGCAATGGCCAACTCAGAAAGGGTGACCGAATTGAGAGATCTGCCGAATCTGCACCTAGAATCAAATTCTAATTTAAGAAGAGACTCTGGGAGTTTGGGAAGCCGTTCGCTGAACTGCGTCGAGGCACAGTCTGGGCTCAACTTACCTACTGAAAAGGTAGTTGGGGCATTCCGCCAACATTCATTGTCCCCCGGAAAGAGGAGGGAGGTTAAGTCGGTCTCCCTGATTTGTGGTAAAGGCTTCTCATCTTTGATAGCCTGGAAGACCAACTCCAGAATCTTGGTCGCACATGGTGTAGGGGTTTGGTCGTCGGCCACAAACATAGTG
Organism: Palaemon carinicauda; assembly: GCF_036898095.1. Lineage (NCBI taxonomy): Eukaryota > Metazoa > Arthropoda > Malacostraca > Decapoda > Palaemonidae > Palaemon > Palaemon carinicauda. Next base: position 114,977,692 of record NC_090731.1, on the reverse strand, counting down.
TACGAACTATTGTGGGCTGTAAGCATGGTGTTCAAACATCCCAAATCATGGAACAGGCGAACCAAGACAGACTGTGCCTGTTCCTTAGGAAAAATGACAGTTTCCTTTGGAACCTTATCTAAACGGATCAGAGCTTCTTCTGTGAGGCGAGCGTAGCCGGGGAAGGGGAATTCAAGACCCGGCGGGTAGAATTCGTAGTCAGTAAGAGGCCGTGTACCGAAACCCTCGATTGACAGCATACCCTCCGAAAAGGGGGCATGCAATGCTAACCTCCAAGGGTTATTCTTATTGAAAGGAGGAAGCTTGGAGGCGTCGGGAATGGGGTACTGCTGTTGAGGAGGTGGTAGCCCCGAACTCATGAGGCCTTGGACTAGGCTCTCCACAGAAGCTATCCTCTCGTGTGATTGCTTCGTATGAGACGATAGCATCGACTCAAAATGAGCAAACAGTTTGTCAGAAAATTCCTCCATGTTAAATGATCCCGCCTGGAGGGGGAACAGGTGCCGGAACAGACACTACTTTTTGACAGGTTGAGGGCACAGCAATTGGGTCTTGAGAAACTCTGGTGGAGGAGGATTTAGCCTCCGAGGGTGACGATCTCGAAGGGTTGTGGTCTTGGGAAGATTTGTGAGTTCTATATAAAGGCTTGTGAAGAGCCTTCACTTTGGGTGGAACGGGTCGGGAGCTGAGATCAGTCCCGGTTGCCTCAGGAAAACCGCGAAAAGAAGATTGGTCAGAAGTAGAAGAGAAAGCCGGGCTAGGGAGAGGAATCCCAGCCCGGGAACCACCTGACTCACCTACGTCCCTACCTGCGTCGGGATCATCCAGAGCCATGGGTTCCACATCAAGGTCGAGGGTAGGGACGTCCTCAGTTAGGGTGGCACCGGTCTCCCCTTGGTCCGGGGCCATAAGAAGAGATGCAATGCTCTCGATGATCGGGTCCGCTAGCGCTTTGGGGACCGCAGCTGATGTTTTAACATTGGGGTAGAGGAGGGAACACCATTCCTCAGAAAGGATATACGGCTGTCTGGCCTTCACGTTGCGGGCGAACCCGCCAACCCAGATCTTGAGGGTAGCTCGGGCTGTTTCCATTTCAAGCTGGGTGCTCTGAAAGAGAACAGACTAATAGTGAGTGATAAAAGTGCCAAAGAAAAAACTAAGAAGCCCAAGGACTTCGTAGGCACATATAAGGCATGCAGGAAGTCCATAGGACTGTGGCCTTACAGTACAAAACAATAAAAGAGGACATTAAAATGTGACTCCCCACAATTCTGTAATAAAGTAACTGCACTCACCGATTCGATGTTAGAGTGGAAGCCAATTTTTAGCAGACAGGACAGTTGTCTGGATGCCAAACAGCTAGGTCATCCACTTGAAGAGAGCAGTGAGCGTGCGAACGACACACATTATGGCCGCAGGGTTGGTGGAGAACAGCGACACATGCCGTCATCGCACAGCGGACAGTCTGTAAGATAAAAGATACATGAGTATCTTAAAGGAAAGCAATTAGGGGCCGAAGGTCCCAGTGCTTAAATATTATAAAAGTTACTATCATGGTATTAAAGTTGAATATATATAGCTATAATTATCCTGAATGAAAGCAAAAGAAGAGTACGGGGCCCGAATGCTGTAACTCTATATATATATATATATATATATATCCAACCCATGATAAAACTATTCATATAAATGCCTAAACATATGAATGAAGGCAAATAGGGGACCCTGGGGGGTCCGGGGGTTATAAGTCATATATCAAATAAATGATAAAAATTATTCATATGTAATGCCTTAATAATTGAATGAAGGCAAATTAGGGGACCCCCCAGGGGACCCCGGTGTTTAAAAAATCAAATAACAGCTTTACTTGATTATAAAATTATTAAATTAAATTAAATTAATGGATTAAATTAAGTCAAACCGTAGTCGTGATAATATCATGGAAGGCAAGGTCGAGAACTAGGATCGTATATAATAGATAAACGTGACTAAAATATAAAGGGAATCCAAGTAATAATGAATAACGTTGGCTCCGGTGCTCAACTAAAAAACTCGACCGAATGGTAATGAATAAAAGCTACTCCCGGGGATCCCGTAATGGAAATCTTTAAACATATATATATATATATATATATATACAGTGGAACCTCTACATCCGAACGTATCTACATCCGAATTTTCCAACATCCGAAGTAAAATTCGAGCAAATTTTTGACTCTACACCCGAATTTTATTTCGACACACGAAGTACAGTAGCAATTTTCGTCGTACCGGTTGTATCCAAATTTTTCGACATGCGAAGTACAATTCGAACACGTTCCGACTCTACACCCGAATGTTTTTTTCGACACCTTTAGTAAACAATACTCGTACGCGTAGTCGGTGCTCATAGCGCCTGAAGTGTTTTTTATTTCCGCCGATAGAAGGCAGCACATCGACCTCGGAGGGACCCTCAATTAGCGCGGCTTGGGTCAGTCCTCTGTTCTCGTCGGCTTCTTGCGGTTGTGCTCTGTGCGTTCTAATATTAACTGTGATTTAATCGTGATTTTTTACGTTCATCCATTAACGATAATTTACGTAAATCATGGGTCCAAAAAGGCTTAGTTTTGGCAGTGGTAGTGGTGAGAAAAGGAAGAAGGAAATGCTTTCTATAGAAATTAAGCAGGAAATTATTGAAAAACATGAGCGTGGCATCCGCGTGAGTGAACTCGCTAAACAGTATGGCCGTAATATGTCGACGATCTCAACAATCCTTAAACAGAAGGAAGCTATTAAAGCAGTGAAACCTTCTAAGGGGATCACTATAATTTCCAAACGCCGTACCCCTATCATAGAATAGATGGAACGACTTCTACTAGTGTGGATTAAGGATAAAGAGATCGTTGGCGACACCATCACCGAAACCGTTATCTGCGAGAAGGCGCACGCCATCTTTACGGACTTGAAGGAGGAGAGCTCTAGGGGTGATGCTGGGGAGAGTTCAACCGAGCCTTCCTCAGATGATTTCAAGGCATCTCGTGGCTGGTTCGAGAAATTTAAGAAACGGTCCGGGATTCATTCAGTTGTTCGCCACGGAGAGGCTGCTAGTGCGGACACAAAGGCTGCAGCTGACTTTGTTAAGAAATTCGAAAATATCGTAAAGGAAGAAGGCTACGTAGAGCAGCAGGTGTTCAATTGTGATGAAACCGGGCTGTTTTGGAAGAAGATGCCGAGTCGAACCTACATCACTGCTGAAGAGAAGAAATTGCCTGGGCATAAGCCAATGAAGGATCGGTTGACTCTTGCTCTATGTGCCAACGCTAGCGGGGACTTTAAAGTCAAGCCCTTGCTTGTTTACCATTCGGAGAACCCTAGGGCCTTTAAAGCACACAACGTCGATAAGGATCAGGTTCATGTTTTCTGGCGATCCAACTCGAAGGCCTGGGTCACTAGGCAATTCTTTGTGCAATGGGTAAACCAAGTTTTCGGTCCTTCTGTGAAGAAGTATCTTCATGAGCAGAAATTGCCTTTAAAGTGCCTGCTATGCCTTGACAATGCACCCGCTCACCCCCTCGGACTTGAAGATGATATCTTCGATGAATTCAAGTTCATAAAGGTGCTGTATCTTCCACCAAATACCACCTCTATCCTCCAGCCCATGGACCAGCAAGTCATCTCTAATTTTAAGAAGCTGTACACCAAGCACTTATTCAAGCAGTGCTTTAATGTCACGCAAAGCACCAACTTAACTTTGCGTGAATTTTGGAGGGGCCACTTCAATATCGTGCACTGCTTAAAGATCATTGATCAGGCTTGGGTGGGATTAACTCGACGGACCCTCAATTCTGCATGGAAGAAGCTGTGGCCTGATGCAGTTTCTCCCCGAGATTTCGAGGGTTTTGACCCCGAACCTGATCCCGTGGTCGGTGCAGCGGAAGCCGTAGAGGAAATCGTCTCCCTTGGCAAGTCCATGGGTCTGGAGGTCAACGCAGATGACGTTACGGAACTCGTCGCCGAACATCACGACGAACTGACGACGGATGAGCTCAAGGAACTCCATGCTATGTCGGAGCACATGAGTGATGACGAGGAAGAGAGCGAGGAGGTAGAACATGTGTTAGGTTCAGCGCAAATAAAAGAGGTGTTAGGAAAATATCAAGACGTGGTCGACTTCATCGACAAATACCATCCAAAGAAATTGCAGGTTTGTCATGTAGTTTCTCAATTCGATGATGTTTGCCTAACGCACTTTCGAAACATTCTGAAAAGCCGTACCAAGCAATTATCTATCGATGCTTTCTTTAAAAAAACTGCGAAGCGAACTCGCAATGAAGAGGATGTAAGTGAACCGAAGAAAACGGCAAAGAGTGAAGAGGAAGAAAGTGAAACACAGAAAACGGAAAAGAGTGAAGCAAAAGAAATTCAGTCAATTTTAAATGTAAGTGATAGTGATTAAAATTATGTAATCATCAAAAAGAAAAAAAGAAAATGTAAAAAAAAATATAAAATATAAAAAAAAAAAAAAATAAGCTAAGTTATGTTAAAGTTCACTTAGTGTAAGTTAGAATAAGTTACGGTAGTGTTACGTTTATCGTAGTTAACCTCTCTACCTCCTCGCCGTCCGTCCGTCTCCTCTCTCCTCTCTGCGTAGCGAAGACGAACAACACCTGCGCTGGAGTTTCTAAGGTAAAGTGACGCTAAAAACCCGTTTCTTATTTATCATTTTTTGCTAATTCTTCTCATTTACATGTCTATTCTTCTTATTTACATGTCTATTATCTAATTTAGTGTTCATTATTCTCATGGGAAAATTATGTGTAGTGGTTTATTAAGAAGTTATCATAGGTTTTTGGGCTCAACCACGGATTAATCCTATTTCAATGTATTCTTATAGGAAAATTCGTTTCGACATCCGAACAATTTCTACATCCGAAGTTGGTTCTGGAACGGATTAAATTCGTATGTAGAGGTTCCACTGTATATATATCTATATGAGGTCCGTGAGGTGCGTGACAGAGGGGGGGGGATCTTAAAAGGGTCCGTGACGTGCGGGACCAAGAGGGAGAAGCCCGTACACAACTTAATATTAAATAACATAACAAGGTACCACGGAACGAGTCGAAAACTCCCCGCCGATCGTCGGCCAAACGAGCGACGGAAAGAAAACGACTACGACCGGGTAGAGTAGTGGGGAAACGTAATGTACGTTAATGAATAATAATAGAATGCCTCACAGAACAACGGGAACCGCCCGTGCAAAGCGGATGCCCCCGGGAGGAGTACATAGGCGGTTATAAGATATCGGCGGGAGGAGGCTAGGAGTAGGTTGGCTCCGAGACGATATCAGGAATACCAACCTGCCAGACCCACGAGTAATATGATCACGTGGAAAGATTAAAACACTATAAAAAACATAACACTTGGTAAATAAGAGAGGAAGGCATGCTGGATAATAATAATAATAATAAAATTAGCTATAAATCAATCGTAAAACAAACGAGGGTGCGAACAAGAGACAGGAAAGAACAAGCTGACGGCGCTAGAAGTAGGCAGGGCTACCAACAGAACACAGGGTCAGTGAAGTGCTAACAAAATGAAAACTAAATTGTAATAACTGACTCATGAAAGCCCCTCGAACTAATGCAATCATACGAATGACGTTAAAATAGTAAGCGAGTCCGTGGCGTGCGAACGTAAAAAAGCTAAGATATGATATGTGGAAAAGAACGCCGATGGCGATCAGGCATGCCAACCTCCAAAATACGCACATGAATATGAAATAACTGTTATCATAAAACAGGACAATATAAAATTGATACGGTGTGTGAACCATGGCGATCCATAAAGTTCACAACGAGAAACAATCAGTATGGAGGACTTATTGAAAATCGTTGAAACGAACGAGAGAGAGAGAGAGAGGAGGAAGGAGCCTGTCCCGAGAGAGACCCAGCAAGGTCGTGAATAAAAAACTGAATAATATAAACAAAAATGGACAAGGCCCCTTCCAAAATCTCAAAACTCATAGATCTGGTACTTAACTTAGATGTAGTGACAGTGGAGTCGGACATCTTGAGGTAAATCCAGAGAAAAACCAGCGAAATTCACACACAACACAAAATATGGTTAACAAACTGCGTGCTATTTAAGGAGTGACGTCACTAGGCGTGGGTTGTCTAGTAGTAGTACGAGGTCGAACGGTACCTCGCTGTTCGGGGATTTTGACAGGAGAAATCTAAACGGTGCAAGGCCTCTGGTTGTGATTTATCGCGCCCCAATATTATACCGACACCTTATACAGGTGAGCGAGCTGGGTTCAACCTGGCATTCCCATGCAGTTTTTTCTCTGGTAATATATAGCAGTTATATACCTTAGAAATGGTGCTTTAGGAGCATTTCACTGGGCGACACGGGTCGGAGCCCAGAAAGGTGCAGATATCGATCCTCAGAATACCCTATTTTTGGAATCTGATAAAAGGGAATCCACCCTTCCCCAATATGATTCAGCTGTGAGGAAGCTTGCAAAATTTCTAAAGGACTCCAAGGTTGAGTTAATGACTATGAATCTGACAGTAACCTTCTTCAGAACTCTATTTGAATCAGGTCTAGCAGCCAATAACATTACTACAATTAAATCTGCCTTGAAAAAGATTTTCCATATTGGTTTTAACATAAACCTGACAGATTCATATTTCTCATCAATCCCAAGAGCTTGCGCCAGATTGAAACCATCAACTCGCCCTAGCTCAGTTTCCTGGTTTTTTAATGAAGTTCTTAAGTTGGCCTCTAACACTCTCAACGAATCTTGTGATTACATACCCTTGCTAAGGAAAACCTTATTCCTCATGAGCTTGGCTTCTGGCGCCAGGATATTAGAACTTGCAGCCTTGACTAGAGATCCAGGCCATATTGAATTTCTCCCGTCAGGGGTAAGTCCTTCTCTCCCCTGACAAAGTTTTCTTAGCCAAAAATGAGGACCCCCAGAACAGATGGTCCTCTTGGAAGATTGTTCCACTCCCTCAGGACCCATCATTATGTCCATTAATCACTCTGAAAGCCTATTTAAATAGAACTTCCATTAAGTCCTCAGGGCCCTTATTCATTAGAGAAAACGGAGGTACCATCACCCTGAAAGGGATCAGGCAACAAATTTTATATTTCATTAAACAGGCTAACCCTGATTCATTCCCTCATGTCCATGATATACGAGCTGTAGCTACCTCAGTTAATTACTTCCACCACATGAACTTCGCTGAACTTACTAAATATACAGGCTGGAAGTCTCCATCAGTATTTAAACGCCACTATCTAAAACCTCTGGAAGCCCTAAAATTTGCTTCAGTGGCAGCAGGGAATGTTATTCCTCCTGATCATAATGAGTCTTAATCGACTATGTCTTGCTATCCTCCTTCCTCTTACCTGCCTTACTTATTGTCCCTTCCTTAGTTTTGGTTTTGTCTTACCTGAGCTACACCCTTATGGTGTAACCTTTTATCATGTCAGTTAATTACCTTTTTCCACGAATTGATTTTTGTTGGTTTACACTCAGGATTGTAAATTAATATTTAATCTTGCGACTGCTAATGTCCCTGGCTGTCCCTGTCATCCCTGCATTAGGAATATTTTGCAGAATTACTTTTTGCCAATCTTTACTTAATGTTAAGGAAGTGTTTACTTATTGTTCCAAGTATATCCTTTTCTCGATTAAACCATATACGTTGTTATTTTTAATTTAATTTACTTTCCCCTCAGGTATTTTTCCAAGTTTTGGGACCATTTCTCTTGTACAATTTCACTGAGCGGCACAGGTTGAGCCCAGAAAAGGGATTTTGACGAAGGAAAAATCTATTTCTGGGCGAGAGACCTGTGCCGCCCAGTGAAACATCCCTTGACTTCCCTCCCAGCATGGGCCCCAAACCTTGGGTGCTATGAGGAGTGACGTCACTGGCGTGGGTTAGGTTGGTGATAGTAGTGTTGATTGGCACCTCGCTGTGGCGGGGGTTTTGAAGAGGAGATATCTAAATGGTGCGAGACCTCTGGTTCTGAATTACTGTATCACGCCCCAGTATATTATACCGACACCTTATATAAGTGAGTGAGCTGGGTTCAACCTGGCATTCCTATGCAATTTTTACTCTGGTAATATATAGCAGTTATATACCTTAGAAATGGTGCTAAAGGAGCATTTCACTGGGCGGCACAGGTCTCTCGCCCAGAAATAGATTTTTCCTTCGTCAAAATCCCTTAATTATGAGGTTTGCTAGCTCTAGAACTGATATTGTGTCTGTTCAGGATATATTTTCAATATAAGAGGATAAAATGAATTGCTCTGGCACCTTTATTTATTTAGAATTTTTGGGGCGAAAAGAGACGCGAAATTCAGACGTATATTTATTGATAAACAATAGATAACAAGGTTAAAGTGCATTTTATAATATATAAAGCAAAAATTGGAGATATAGTGGAAAGCATAATCAAAATGATAATAAGAAAAATACTTGTTTCACCTGAAAAGAAACGTGAAGCCACTTTAAAAGGAATTATTGTAATATTTCATGTTTCCTTATTTCTGTCGATACAGTTTATAAACACTTGCGTAGTTATACGCATAGCACATGTGTAAGTCTTTTATGCTTCTTTCACCTTTATACTTAGAACAGTCCATAGTGTCACTACAGTGATACTTCACTAAACATGTCACTCCGTAGGGAGGGATCATGTACACCCTTCACTAAAAGTCCCGATTAGTGCACTGTTCCTCGCAGTATTCAAGCAGCAGGTTTTAGTACACTACCTGCTGCCACCACGAAATGCTTGATCTCTTGCACTTGCTTCGCGTAGTGTTTGAAGAAAACCCTGTATGACTTACATCCAGTATACGAGCGAAGACTTTCAAAATTCATATTTTGAAAGAAGTTCAGAGACGAAGCAATTTTTCTCGGATCATGACCTGCGGGTGTGCTGTCTGGATCCGCTCTGCGAATTAAATAGGTGATCTTCGCCTTTAATTGTTTCAGAGACAATGTCGAACCTGAGGTTTCTCCCCTAAAAAGCTGTCCTCCCCTAAAGTCTGAAGTTCTACGAAGATAGACCTTTAGGCACTCTACTGGACATAGAGACACATCTTCTTTCAGAGGGCAGATTCTCCAGGGACCCCACCTTTTGGTGGGCAGCTCATTCTTAGCGAGAAACGGGTCAGGAAAGAAATTCAGTTCTCCACACTCTGTGAACTGAATGTGGCCCTCATCCCTCGAAAGGGCCACTATTTCGCTAACTCTGGCTCCTGAGGCTAGTGCAAATAAGAATATAAATTTTGGGTCAAATCCTTCAAAGAGCAGTCTTCATTGTTCAGGGTTGAGGCTAAATGAAGAACCTTATCCAAGGACCAAGAAATAGGCCTCGGGGTGCTGCGGGCCTAAGCCGAGCGTAGGCCTTAGGGATCTTATTGAAGATTTCATTAGAGAAGTCCTCCTGGAAGGCATACAGCAAGGGTCTAGTCAAGGCAGATTTACACGTACAGATCGTGTTGGCTGCTAAACCTTGTTCATGGAGATGAATAAAGAATGATAAACAGAAATCTGTCGAGATTTCTTTTGGTTTCTTTGCCTTGACAAAGGCAACCCATTTCTTCCAGGAAGACTCATATTATCTTCTAGTAGATTTCGACTTGTATTCTTCTAAAAAATTGATACTGTCCTTTGAAATCCCGAACCTTTTCTTGACTGCTAAGGTGAGAAAATCATGAGATGAAGGTTCCGGGTTTTCTGTGATGAAGCGGAGACAGTCGACTACTGCACTTGCTGAGTCAGAACTGGATCCGGCAACGGAATTAGCTTCAGTCGTAGTTCCGTTATCAGGGGGAACCAGATGCTGTTGGGCCACTTGTGAGCCACTATCGCAACTCCTCCAGCCCATTGACCAACAAGTAATTTCAAGCTTTAAAAAACAGTACACAAAGCATTTGTTCAAGAAATGCTTCGATGTCACAGACAACACCAATCTCACCCTTCGTGAATTTTGGAAGGAACTTTTCAATATCGTCCATTGCTTAAAAATTATTAACGATGTATGGCAGGGTGTTACAAGAAGAACTCTTAATTCAGCATGGAAGAAATTGTGGCCAGCTTCCGTTGCTGAGAGGGACTTTGAAGGGTTCGATATGCCAGACCCTGATGAACCCGTACCTAATATGGTGGATGAAATCGTGTCACTTGGAAAGTTCATGGGGCTGGAGATACGTGAGGCAGACGTGAACAGCCTTGTCCAGGAGCAGCAGGAAGAGCTCACGACACAGGAATTGATAGAGCTCCAGGACATGCAACATTCAGAGGTGTTGCAGGAGCTCAGTAACGAGGAGGTGGAAGAGGAGGACCGCCTTTCTACAAAGGAAATCAGAGACATGTTAGTAAAGTGGCAGGAGTTTTCTGATTCTAGAGAAAAGAGGCACCTGGACATGTTGGCATGTGATCGTGCGTTATTCTTTTGTGACGACACTTGTGTACGTCATTTTCCGTAACATTTTGAAGGGGAAACAAAAGCAAAAATCCGTAGATAGGTTCCTTTTAAAAAGGTTAGCAAAAAGTGAAGGTGATATCAAGGCAAAAAAAGCCAAGCCGGAATAAGAAAAGTAAAAAATTGAAAATGAAAACAAAATTACAATTAAGTTTAGTGTAACATAAGATTAACATTTATTTTTAAGTGTGTGTACAGTATGCTAATTTCATTTAAGTTAAATCTAAACTTCAAGTTATGTTACGTAGTGCTACAAAATTGTAGCGTACTGAAAGTGTTGTCATCAAGTCCCTCTCCTCCCTTTTCTCTCTCCCTCCTCCTACGCACACACCGCCATTAGTCGCTACCATCTGTCTCGAAGGTAAGAATTCCATATTAATGTCACATTTTATTGCAGAGCATAACCAGTACATAGGTATTTGTTATTTTGTGAGCGTAGGTTGTGAATTAGAACAATTAAAAAGATGTTTTTCCACTGTAATATGACAAATTCGGAGATAATTTGTATTTTTCCTAACCATACAAACCTTAGCTATTTACATTGGGTTTACTTTTTGGCGTAGCTGAAATGACGAGCCAATAGTTTCTAACGAGGGTTAACTACCCCCGCGCTAGTTAGCGGGGGTAGGGGAAGGGGTAGCTTGCTACCCCTCCCCCCCACACACCGGTGATTTGCTTCACTTCACTTAGAGGTAGGACTTGACTTGGGGATCAGGGCTGGCGGGCAAATATGTGTAAATAGCTAAGGTTAGGAAAAATACAAATTATCTCCGAATTTGTCATTTGTTCCGTAACCGGAATACAAACCACGCTATTTACATTGGGTGACTTACCAAGGCCTTAGGAAGGGTGGAAAGTCCCCAGCCTTACTGACTTTGGCTTTACCCAGGGGCTCCGCCTCCCAGTGAGTAGCACTCAAGAAAAGGAGCCCCTGCACCTCACAAGTTCCTTGCTTCGCTAGGAATGAGTGGCCTACATAAGTTGTGTGTGGAGGAAAGAGCGTGACTCGTCCTATGAAGTTGACCTTGAGACCTTTAGATAGGAATCCAGGAAAGGACGTTCCCAATACCACCTCGTCAGGGTATGGGGGACGCGACAGTATTAAACCTAATACTACGAGCACAAGGAAGCATGGGTTACCTGCAGAGGTTGAGGTCAGCTATGCAAAGACCAGGATGCTGCTTCCCCAAGAGAGGGGAGAAAGAAGAAAGAAGTAAGGGTCAGACATACTCTTTCATTCACGCAGACTAAAACCGGGTAACAACGCCCTCAACCTACAGCTACTTGTCCATAAAGGAGCCTGAGGTTAGACCAGCTGTTGTGCAGCCACCACAGGGTCGATAGAAAACGTATCGAGGCTCCGGTGGGTCACGTCCTGCAGGTAGTGGGCTGTGAAGGTCGTCTGACGCTTCCAGACCCCAGCTTGAAGCACCTGCGTCACAGAGAAGTTTCTCTTGAAGGCCAAGGACATAGCAACGCCCCTGATGTCATGTGCCCTAGGGCGACGTGACGGAGGAGGGTCTGGATTCAAGGCGTGATAGATAACCCTTCGAATCCAAGCCGAGATGGTATTCTTGGTGACTCTCCTCTTCGTCCTGCCTGTGCTAACAAACAATGCTCGCACTTGAGGACGAACTGCAGCTGTTCTCTTCAAATAATACCTCAGACTCCTCACTGGACATAGTAGCAGCTGGTCTGGGTCGCTTGTTACAGAACGGAGACTCGCGATCCTGAAGGAGTCGAATCGTGGATCCGGCACTCCAGGATTCTGAGTCTTGGCAACAAACTCAGGGACGAACCTGAACGTTACCTCCCCCATCCCCTCGAATGGGCGAAGTCGTACGAGAGACCATGAAGTTCACTAACTCGCTTGGCCGAAGCCAAAGCGAGCAGGAAAGCCGTCTTCCAAGACAGGTGGTAATCAGAGGCCTGGCGTAATGGTTCGAAGGGAGGTCTCTTAAGAGCCCTGAGAACCCGAACCACGTTTCAAGGAGGAGGTCTCACTTCTGACTGAGGGCAGGTAAGCTCATAGCTACGTATGAGTAAAAGCCAAGCTTAAGGCTGAGCGATAGCCTTTCACTGCTGAGACAGAAAGGCGCATTTCCTTCCGCAGATACACGAGAAACTCCGCTATTGCTGGAATAGTGGCATCGAGTGGAGAGATACCCCTCCCACAACACCAACCACAGAAGGCTCTCCACTTCGCCTGGTAGACTCCTTCAGAGGACTTTCGCAGGTGCCGAGACATTCTCTCCGCAACCTGTTGCGAAAAGCCTCTCTCTGTGAGGAGATGCTGGACAGTCTCCAGGCGTGAAGCCGAAGCGAGGCCACGGCCTTGTGCGGGATGCTGGAGTGTGGTTGTCTGAGTAGCTCGTGTCGTGGGGTAGTTCTCTCGGGAGCTCCGTCAGGAGCTGCAGAAGGTCCGGGAACCATTCCGCGTGATGCCATAGCGGAGCTATCGGAGTCATCGAACAGTTGACCGATAGTCTGGTCCTGTTGAGCACCCTTCTCATCAGACAGAACGGTGGGAAGGCGTACACGTCGATGTTGTCCCACCGTTGTTGGAAAGCATCTTGCCAGAGTGCCTTGGGGCCGGGACTGGGGAGCAGTACAGAGGCAGCTTGAAATTCAACGCTGTCACGAAATGATCCACGGTCGGGGAACCCCCCAAAGTCAGGACTTTGTTGACTATCTGAGGATCCAAAGACCACTCGGTACTCACTATCTGCGAAGCCCTGCTCAGACTGTCGGCGAGCACATTCCTCTTGCCAGGAATGAAGCGAGCTGATAGTGTTATCGAGTGGACTTCGGTCCACCTCAGAATCTCTACTGCAAGATGGGATAGCTGCTGCGAAAAAGTACCTCCCTGTTTGTTGATATAAGCCACTACCGTGGTGTTGTCGCTCATCACCACCACGGAGTGACCCGCCAGGGTCCGTTGGAACTGCTGAAGAGCCAGAAAGACGGCCTTCATCTCTAGCAGGTTGATGTGCAGGTACTTTTCTGATTCTGACCAAAGGTCTGAGGTCCTCTGGCTCAGAACGTGCGCCACCCACCCTTCTTTTGACGCGTCCGAAAACAGTGTCAATTCCGGGGGGAGGACGAGAAGATCCACTCCCTTTCGCAGGTTCTCGTCGACCAGCCACCACCGCAGGTCCGCCTGTTCCAAAGATCCTATCGGGACCTGTACGTCCAGGGAATCGGATCCTTGATTCCACCAGGACTTGAGCCGCCACTGCAGGAATCTCATCCTGAGGCGGCCGTTTGGAACCAGATGAGCCAGGGAGGACAGGTGACCTAAGAGACGCAACCACGATTGGGCGGGAAGCTCTTCTCGCCTGAGGAAGGGTTCCGCCACCCTCCTCAGCCTTGCTATCCTGTCGTCTGATGGAAAGGCTTTGTGGAGATTGGTGTCTAACAACATGCCTAGATAAACCAGTCGTTGGGACGGCTGCAGAGAGGACTTCTCGAGATTTACCACGATCCCCAGATCCTCGCAAAGACTCAGAAGCCTGTCTCGGTGTCGAAGAAGGGTCGACTTCGAGTCTGCTAGGATCAGCCAGTCGTCCAGATAACGAAGGAGACGGATGCCGTTCCTGTGCCCCCAAGATGATATCAGGGTGAACACTCTGGTGAACACCTGAGGTGCTGCGGAGAGACCGAAGCACAGCACCTTGAACTGGTAGGTCTTGTCGTCTAGGCTGAATCTCAAGTACTTCCTGGAAGACGGATGGATTGGGATCTGGAAGTACGCGTCCTTTAGATCCAGTGTGCACATGAAGTCTAAAGGTCTCACCGCAAGTCTGACCGTGTCCGCTGTCTCCATGCTAAACCGAGTTTGCTTGACAAACTTGTTCAGAGCCGAGAGGTCGATGACAGGTCTCCAGCCTCTAGACGCCTTCTTTACAAGAAAGAGTCGACTGAAGAAGCCTGGGGAGCCGTCGACGACCTCCTGGAGAGCATCCTTCTTGAGCATGGTCTCGACTTCTGCCCGAAGGGCCAGCCCCTTTACCGATCCCATGGCATAGGAGCTCAACGACACTGGATTCGCTATCAGGGGAGGTTGAGATGTTGTAAACGGGACGTGATAGCCTTGGCCGATCACGGAGATCGTCCAAGCATCGGCCCTATGTTGCTGCCACCTGTGCATGCAACTTCGAAGGCATCCCCCCACAGGTGGACACGCGGGGGGACTGCCACTCCTAGCGTTTCAGCCGCGGCCGCCCCCTCTAGGAGTCTTGCCTCCCATGGAGAACTTACCGCCCCTCTTGTCCATGGCAGGAAAGGGCTGGGGCTTAGACACCACCTTCTTAGCTGCCGGTGCCTGCTTTGGTGTCTTGCGAGGCTGCTACTGCTGTTGCTGCGGAGCTGGAGGTTTATAGGGCCGAGATGTAAGGGCCCTTTGGAGGAGGGAGTCCTGGCTAGACTTCCTCCACCTCTCAGCTGTGCGTTCCATGTCCTGAGGCTCTAACAGATTCTCCCCAAGGAGGGAAGCATGCCTGAGCCTACAGACATCCACGGCGGGGTCCTTCGGGTGGAACTTCTCGGTCACCGCATCACGCCGCTTCAACACCGAGTTGGCCCACAGGGTGGTAACCTGATGTGCCAGGAACTCGATGGAGCGGGTGCCCAAGAGGAGGAAGATCTCCAGGGCCTTCCTATTGGCCTCCTTAGACAAATCCTCGGAGCGCAATAGAATGCCCAGAGACCCTAGCCATATATCCAGCCACGAAGTGGCCTGCATGGCGCACTTCACGACCTTCTCATGGCTCAGGATCTCCTGTCCCCGGAATCTCTTCCTGGGGAGATGCGTGGACGTTCTCCCGGGGGTGCAGCTGGTTCCTGACGAATCCTAGAAGAGGACTTCGGGATTGTCTTGGAGTCCTTGGGTTTCCTCCTGGGCGGGATACACGACCCCAACAAAGAGGTCTGGAAGGCGCCCTCCGCGCGAGATGATTCCCCTCCACTAGGAGATGACTCCCCCCTTGGTGCCGAGGGGGAGACCACTACCTCACTGGATTTTCCCGAAGACGGAAAAGCCTCGTCCTCGGGAGGAGAAAACGCCTGCGAAGGGGATGGAACCTTCCTGACGGACCTCTTAGGAACCAACTTCTCCCTGGGAGAAGTCACCACGAAGTCCACTCCCCTCCTTCTCTTCAGTGGGGGCGAGGCAGCCGTTGGCTTGTGCCCTTGATCGGCGAGCGCCGGCTTCATAGCCTTCACTAGCGCCCGCATCAGAGGACCTAACCAAGAATGCCGAGACACGGACATAGAGTCCGAAATTCCCGCGGGAGGGAAGGGGATCGGGCGATCCTTCGGAGTTGACACCACTAGACCTGCCTGTAAAGAAAAGGGGGAAGAAAGTTGTTCTGACCTCTCTGATGGGTCTTCCCTATCCTGAACAAGAGTCTTGCGCTTAGGTGGAGGCGATCCTGATTGCGGTCTGGTGACACGCGTCCCTGCTGCTGTCGCGGGCTGCGGAACCCGACGCGAACGGGGGTCGTGCTGACGCTCATGCGTAGGCGAAACTACGGAATCGCGAGGACGTTGAAGCGCGGGCACGTAATCGCGCGGAGACAAACGAGCGCGGGAGCGATCGCGCGGGCGAGTGATCGCGAGGGCGCACGGGCGAACGAGCGCGAGGGCACACGGGCGAAAGAGCGCGAGGGCGCACGGGCGAGCGAGGGCGCACGGGCGAGCGAGGGCGCACGGGCGAACGAGCGCGTGGGCGAGCTGGCGAGTGAGCACGTTGGCGCGTTGGCGAGGGAACGCGTTGGCGTGTGGGCGAACGAGATCGCTCCGATGACCGCTGACGATGTTGACCAGGAGACCTGTAGCGCGTGGGAGAGCGATGGCGAGCAGGCAATCGGTGGCGAGCAGGCGATCGGTGGCGCGCTGGTGAACGCTGGCGCGTAGGCGCATGGTGGTGCGTTTGCGAGCGATAGCGCGTAGACCGCGTAGGCGAACTGACAGAAGGCGACCCATGTCTCTCCATGTCTCCATATGTCTGCGCGCAGGCGATAGGTCACGCGAGCGGTCTAGAGATCGCTGATGTTCAGGTGATCGCTGACACGCTGGGGACAGTTGACGCGCAGGAGATCGCTGATGAGCAGGCGAATGTTGATGCGTCTGTGATCGCTGGCGTGCTGGTGATAGCTGGTGAGCAGTAGGGCGACGCGTGGAATCCTGTGAGGGAGCTGCCGGCGCGGTGCGCAGAGGCGAACACTCACAAACGTGCTCAGGAACAGGAGGTGCGTGGGCGTACAGGAACTTTGGAAGTACGCGCTGGAGACCGCGAGCGTTGCTGCGCTGGAACAGGCTGACGAGCAGGATCGCGAGGGCGAAGAGAAGAGTCCTTATCCACAACCTGAACCGAAGTTCTAGGTCGCGCAGGCGAGCGTGGGTGCACAGGGCGCAAATCAGGAACTGGGAGCGCTGGCGAGAAGAGGGGCGACGATCATCAGGAGAGCGCTGGCAACCAGGAGAACGCTGGCGATCAGGAGAACGCTGACGAGCAGGGGAGCGCCTGTGCGCTAACACTGCAGGAGGGCGCGCAGAGGAACCCTGACGCGCAAGGGAAGAACCCACACTGTGGGAAGCAACCCTTTGCCCTGAAGGGACCGTTGCCCGTCGGCTGACGAGGTCAGGCTGCTTGACATCTGCACCAGAAGCGGAAGGTCTGGAATGCGTAGGAGACCGATTCCCAGAGAGGTCTAAGGAAGCTGGAGCTGCAGGCTGCTTACGGCGAGGAGAGTCCCCCTCGGAGGAAGGAGGAGAAGATTAAAAAAGGTGCCTCTTAGCACCCTTAGAGGGAGACGGGAGGCCCTTGCAGCGCAGCGGACGGTGAGCCTTACGGCGAAGACGGCCACGAGGGAGATCATCAGGACCATCAGTCCTCCGAAGGGGAGTCTCAGTCAAAGCACTCCCCCGAGAGGGAAGCTTGGCAGCAGAAGAGCCCGCGGGACTCCCTTCCCGCTTCGAAGGATGTACGGAAGGGGGAGGAGAGCCTTCAGCACCATCATCCACGACAGGAACTGTAGAGGACTGACCCGACCCGTCGGAAGCCTCTGCCACCACAACGTCGACGATAGACAGAGGATCTACCTCTGCTATCACCGGCAACTGCTTAACAGCGGCCCCCAACTGGACAAGGTCAATCAGGGCTTCCCTGGAGGGCAGGCCCTTAAGCCCCAAGGAAGCCCAAATCTGAAAAAGATCATCATGAGACAAGGAGTCATTAGCAACAACAACCTCCCCCGGAGGAGGAGGGGGAGCCGCCCCGCTATGGGAGGCAACGCCCTCTCCCCCAACCCAAGGTCGGGAAACAGAACTAGGGCCTGCGCTCTCACTCGGCGGTCTCTCCTTAGGAGCCGAACGAGGGGGAGCTTCGGAGGAGGAGTCCCGAGAGCCTTCCTCCTTCAAGGCAACCCCAGAAGGAGAACGGTCTCTCTTGGACTTCTTACGCCGGCGGCCAAACCTCTCCCACTAGGAGGCAGACCACTCCCTGCACTCACTACAAGTATTCTCTCTGTCACACCGTTGGCCTCGACACTGCGGGCAAAGGGTGTGAGGATCCGTGTCCACCGCAGACAAGAAAGTACCGCAAGGGTGACCGGCAATACCAGGGCACTTGCGCATGGTGAACATCCAAGGGTGAGGCCAACTTCAAACACACACACACAAACTGGAAGGAAAAGCAAAAAAAAAAAAAGATTAAGGCTGTCAACGAGGACGATGGACAGACACGTCTGTTCATCGCCGGAGCCAAAAGTGAAGTGAAGCAAATCACCGGTGTGTGGGGGGAGAGGGGTAGCAAGCTACCTCTTTCCCCAATCCCCGCTAACTAGCGTGGGGGTAGTTAACCCTCGTTAAAAACTATTGGCTCGTCATTTCAGCTACGCCGAAAAGTAAACCCAATGTAAATAGCGTGGTTTGTATCTTGGTTACGGAACAAATATTGTTTTTAGGTGTTTTTTCAGAGGGTGGTAATGGATTAATTTTTCTTAGTTATTTTACATGGGAAAAATTGATCCGAGATACGAGCAAATTGACATATGAGCTCGGGTCCCGGAATGCATTAAGCTTGTATCTCAAGGTATTACCGTACAAGTTTTGTCTACCTAGTCAAACAATATCCTAGTCATGCTTAAAAATTTGTGCAGCTGGCATCAGAGGTGTAGTAATACATCATGCTACATTAATAATAATTGCACAGAAAAGTTGCTCACTAGAACTTGGGCCAGAATCTAGAGGGATATATTGATCTGTACTCCTGCAACGTTCCTCTATCTCGGAGTCAAAATACTTACTATATGAATTAAGACTGCAGAAAGGTGAAGAGTTTGCAATAAAAGAAACTGAAGCTATTTGAAAAAACAAAGCTTGTAATGAAGCATTTAATTCTACAATGTGCTGAGCAATCCCTATGATCCAAAACATTAGGAATTATCCAAGGGTTCAAAACTGAATAGGTTAGGCCATACACACTACCTACTATTGAATTAGCTGCACACATTATAATGCATGATTGAAGCAAACTTTTCTATAAACACTGTAAGCTGAGATATAATCCTACCAAGACTAACAACATTGGCCTCTTCATTCTCATTTAATGTTAGAAATTGACTTAAATTCAAAACATCTATGTCTTAAATCACTTTGTTATCCTTGACATGAAACACAAGGGAAATGAAGATCTTTTTCTTCTAACAGTAGCCTATTCACTAAACATTTAGCACACAAACAAATTATAAAACAAGAAGGGGGGCAAGGCAATTGGAACAAGAGAAACAGTGGGAATTATCTTAATTTTTGAATGATTACCATTAAAACATAGAGCTTTGCATAAAAAGTTAGGGGAAACATTAGTAAAATTCATTGAAATAACAATCACTTTATCAATTACAGTACATCAATGATCAAGTTTATATAGTTATTAGAAATGTGCTTCGTTTCGTCACTAACAAGAAAGCAGTTATCCACTAACTTCATAAAGAGAAATAGCTTACTAGTTATGAAATGTTATGAAACAAAAGATTATTAGAAATACTAAATACCTTGCATGAAGTTCAGGTGTTCCATTGTTATATTTGCTGCCACGTTCCCACATACCATAATCAGGAGTACGATACGATCGCTCCACATAATAAACTAAATTTTGCACAAATATCACTTCATCCATTGTATAAATAATTTGCAAGCCAGAATTTATCATTTGCACAAGAAATAGGAGATAAAGGGACACAACATCAATCTGGAAAAAGACATTAAGTCATTAGGTATTATTCTTACAAAGAAAACTTCTAATAATGTATATTTCCACTTAAAGTTTAGAATATCACAAATTGTTTAAGTAATTTGTATTTTTCCTAACTATACAAACCAGAGTCCTTTACTATAGGAAAATACATAACAGTGAAGCTGGAACAAACCAATTACCTGTAACAACCAACAGGTAATTACCAAATCACTGACAACTTCACTTATATCGAAGCCTGGGACCTTCTCAGAGGCTAGTGATGAAAGAAAAGTTGTTTGAGTAAAGGACTGAGGTTTGTATAGTTAGGAACAATACAAATTACTTTTAAAATTTCTCATTTTTTCCTACACGAATAAAAACCATCGTCCTTTACTATACGAGGCTCATCCTTAGGTGGGAGGAAGTCCCCTTTCCAACTGGCTGGACACTTAACCCCGGAACTTGAAACTCGAGCATCTTAGATGCTAAAAGAGTAAGGGTCCTTATACCTCATGAATCTCATAAGGAGAACCAGCAGGTGTCAAGGCCCTAGCTTTTAAGGGTTGTTCTTGAGCTGGAATCTTCTGTGCTGTTGACCTGGCAAGTACAATAAAGAGTTTGCTGATACTGCAACTTTAAGACCATTCCAAAATTAAGGGTTTGCTTGGCTACATCACACTCCCCCTCGTAAGGAGTGTGAGGAAGTCTCTTCTGTTCTTGAGCATGGAATAACACACTAAGTGGGCTTACTTAATTATCATATCGAGTCCAGCTGGGGAGGTCTTTCGTAGCTGAACCCAAAGAGAGGGGAAGATTGAAAGTAAAAGTAAAGGCCAGTTATTCTTTACTTACATCGTAGTCTTACTCATGACCTCAGCTCTCAATCCACAGTATTGGTCCTGTGATAGAAGTTGAGGTAGCTAAATCATCCGCTGAGCAGCTACAACAGATCCTAAGGAGGATACATCTAGGGATCTGTGAGTCACATTGCAGAGGAAGTGAGCAGTGAGGTCATCAGACACCTCCAACACCTGTCTGAAGACCCTACATCCCAGAGAAATTCCTCTTAAAAGCTCATGAGGTACTAATACCCCTTACGTCGTGAGCTTTTACAGGTGATCCCTTCAGAGGAAGAAGAAGTGAGCATTCAGAAAAACAAACCTGTCGTCCAGAATGAGATAGTGTTCTAGGATCTTCTTCTTTGAGCTTCCCGTGTTCAGGAAAAGATGTTGCAGGTGAGGTCTAACGGTCCTCGTCCAGTTGAAATAGCACCTCAGTGCTTCTCACAGGCCACAAAAGTAGCAATCAGGATCATCGGTATTATCCTTAATAATTCTGGAATCAGGCAATGACAGATTGAATGAGTAAATTATGATAAATAACTTTGTTTTCATTTATCAATATACAAAAAGGAACATAAAATTCATAATAATCAGGATTTATTAATATTGCCTTTGTGAACATACAAAGAAAAACTTTGAACACCCTCTGACATTCACTAATTTTTAAGTTTGTTTTTCTCGTTTTCGACAAGAATTTTATAATTTCAAAGAGAAAAAGACAATTTCAGCATCTTGCTAACATAAGGAAGAAGAAAATTCACTCTATTAAGAGTTCAGAAGAGGGTAATATCGGTAATACAAGGATCTTCATTTATGATCAAATTATGATAAATAACTGTGTTTTCTTTTATTTATACCCCAAAAGCAACAGAACTCATAATAATCCTGATTTATTAATATTGTCTTTGTAAAAATACAAAGAAAAACTTTGAAAGCCCGTATCTCAAAACTATACTTATTGACCTTCAAATTCAATAGTCTCCCTTAGTTTTGAAGATACAGAATTGGAATTTGGTATATAGCTTAGAAATATATTATAAAACAATGAAATCAATCCCTTTCTTCCCATTTTTTCATATCTTTTTTTTCTCAATTTTTTCCCAGATGTTCAGGGTTTATTATCTTAACAAAATGAAAAAAATTCATATCTGGAACTTTTTTCTTTTAGAAAAAAACCCTTAATATCATTGGAGGTCCATATCAGGTCTATATAGGGCAGTAATCCCATATCTTAAATATAATTATCAAGGGATGAGATAGAATTTGAAAAACACTAATTTTCAGGATAAGTCCACAAAAGCCATCCAAAGTCCATTTCTATATTCTATGCATTGCTGTACATGTCTCAAAATGAAAATTTGGTCAGTAGAGTTTCTACCTTTACTGAATCCTGCTTGTTCACCTAAGCTTTTCATCAATTTTTCTCTCTAGACTTTAGTATCAGTATACTATATATTTTCAAAACAACTGTGTGATGCCTATGAAATTATTGAAATGTGGTAGGTCTCCTTTTTTTGCCATTTTCACCAACTCTCCCAATTCCCACTTATCAGGTTTTGCCTCTTCATGCCATATTCTAAAAAATTATCTTGTGAGTATTCTGGGGGTCACTTCATTTTCAGCCAGTATCACCTAAGTAGTTATTCCATCGTATCTAGGGGGTTTCCACCTCCTGAGTTTTTTAATGATAGCTTCGACTTTAAACTGGATTCATTCATGGGCACATCAGGGTCTTCCTCAGCTTCAAGTATATCAATCAAATTATTCCCTTCATATCTTATATTCATGACCTCAGTAAAGTGTTCCATTCAACATTGCTTTTTTTCATCCTCTGTTGTTATAACAGATCCCTCTCTCTTTTTTATTGTAATATGCTTCTTCTTTGCCCTGATAAAGATTTCATTAATAATTCTATGAGTGATTCTTACACCATAGCCACTCCCTGAATTCATAGCTCTACCAGCCTCATCTGCATTCTTGTCTAAATATTCTCTTTACTTATTTCTGGCTATTCTTTTGACTTCACTATCAACAATGGAATACTTAGCATGTTCTACTTTGTAATTTTCATTACTTCTTTGAAAAATTTCAACAATCAATGAACTTCACCATGTGGCTATTACAAAAATCAAGTAGATCACATAACCATTAATAATGAGAAAAGGAGGATGCTGAGAAATGTAAGAAGCTATGGAGGTGCAGATATTTGTAGTAACCACCAGCTCCTAGGTTAGATAAAACTCAACTTCAAGAAGATGAGCACAGAAAAACATTTGCAACTGAATGTAGAAAGTGATTTGCAGTCTTAGAGACTTTGAGAGAGGAAGAGCAGACAATTGATGAGGAATGGTGTGATATTAAGAATATATATCAGTCAGTTGGTAATGAAGTTTTGGGACCTGCAATTACATGGAAAAAGCTAGGGATATCAAATGATACAGGGGATACTATAAAAAAGACAAAGACAGAAATTGATTGGTTAAAGTTTTTGAGGAAGGAATGAAAATTACAACGTAGAGCATGCCAAGTATTCCAGTATTGATAGTGAAGTCAAAAGAAGATCCAGGAATGACTGGATAGAGTATTTAGATAGGATAGCAGATGAGGCTGACAAAGCTATGAATTCCAGGAGTGGCTATGGTGTAAAAATCTCAATGGGGGCAAAGATGAACCATATACCCATCAAAAAGAGGGATGGATCTGTTTTAACAACAGAAGATGAAGAAAGGTAATGTTGGATGGAACACTTTAGTGAGGTCATGCATAGGAGATATGAAAAGACTAATTTGATTGATACACCTGAAGCTAGTAAAGACCCTGATGTGTCCATAAATGAATTCAGTGTGTTTGATGTTGACCCTATCATTAAAAAAATCAGGAGATGGAAAGCCCCTTGTTACGATGGAATAACTGCTGAGATTATTTAAGCCGAAAATGAAGTGACCCCCATAATACTTACGAGATTATTTTGTAGAATGTGGCATGAAGAGGCAAAACCTGATGAATAGGAATTAGGAGTGTTGGTGAAAATGGCTAAAAAGGAGATCTGACTGATTGCAATAATTACAGAAGCATGACAATTACGTCAGTTGTCATGAAAATATATAGTAAGCTTACTCTAAAGAGACTAGAGAGAAAGATTGATAAAAAGATGAAGATGAACATGCAGGAATGAGAAAAGGTAGAAGTTGCACTGACCAAATTTTCATTTTGAAACATGTTGTACAACAATGCATAGAATATAGAAATCGACTTTTGATGGTATTTATGAATTATGAAAAAACCTTGGATAGTGTGCGCTGACCGATTTTTTGGAGAGTCCTGCGCTATTATGGAATTCCTCTATAATATGTAAATTTGTTTAAATCTGTTCATGAACATAGCAAGTGCAAAGTTAATGTTAGTGGAATCCTATCAAATGAATTTCAAGTGAACAGCAGAGTATTCCAAGGTAATGTGTTGTCACCTATGTTGTTTATCCTCCTCATGGATTTTGCAATGCGTAGAACAATTGGAGATGATGGAGAAGGATTAGACTGGATTGGTAATAGGAAAATAGCGGACCTAGAGTATGCTGATGACGCTGTCCTTTTCTTGCTGAACACCATTCTTTCTTACCAAAATGCATGAAATACCATAGGAAGTTGGGCTCAAGATAAATAGAAGATAGACAGAGATGATAAGAACAGAATATGCAATGGAAGATGAATATAATTGGAAGGAGAAAGGATTAATGAGGTAAAATCATTTCAATATTCAGGAACTATGATATCTAATACAGGGTCTTTAGAATTGGAGTTTAATGAAAGACTGAAAAAAGCAAATCAGGCAGTGGCTAGATTAAGTAAAATTTGGAAATCAAATCACCTGAAACTACATATAAAATCACGCTATCAATCAGTTTAGTGAGATCTGTGTTACTGTATGGACATGAGTAGTGGTATAGCAATGAAACAATCCCCAACAGATTTAGTACATTTGAGAATAAAACCCTCAGAAGAATATTCAGAATTAAATGGCAGGATAGGATTTGGAATGAAACTATTAGAGAAATTTCTTGTGTCATTTGTGGATGAAATCATAGTGAGGGGTAGATGAAGATGGTTTGAGCATGCTCTTCGCACTCCCCAAGAGAGATTAATTCACCAAACATTTAGGTAGACTCCACAAGGTACTAAAAGAGTTGGAAGACCAAGGCATACATGGATGAGGGCTATGAAGTATGAAGTCAGAGATGATGACTGGAGAAGTATTGAATTAAAAGCTCAAGGTAAGAGATAACTAGCAAAATCTACCCAAGGCCCTTTGCATCAATAGGCATAGGAGGAGATGATGATGATGATTTTAATCATTCATTACTTCTCTTAAAGTTTATTTATTTCGTTTCATCAATGGGCTATTTTTCCCTGTTGGAACTACTGGGCTTATAGCATCCTGCTTTACCAAATAGGGTTGTAGCTTAGCTAGTATTAATAATAATAAAATATGCACAGTATCTCAAGGAAAGCCTTTCTCCGAGATGAGATGCTGGATAACCTCCTTGCATGAAGTAGAAGGAATCAAGCAGAACCTTGGAAGATTCTGGTGTAGCAGGTTGGGGAGAGTAGGCAAGTCTCTCAGGGTTTTCTTAGAAGTAGCAGCAAGGCTCTCTGTGGCCACTTCATTGTTACGAGAGTCATCAGTAAGTTTGGCGTTAGTCAAACGCTATCTAAGATTCTTTTTATGGGCCCAACAGTGGAAAAAATAATCGGTCAACCTCATTCGCAGAGGCTAGGTAACAAAGACCGGCGGGAAAAGCAAGAATATGCGAATACTTGCCGCCCTAGGGTGGGTTAACTCCTAACTTTACAAATAACTGCTCATTGCCTTTGTGGGGTTGAATAATACACCAAGTAACCCACTGTACCACTTGATATTGTTTTTACTTAGTTTCTATCACAGTATAAGTATTGTATTACGGTATGAACATATTTCAGTTAGTGAACAATACATGAATACTCGTGTATGTTAGACTGCAGTACAGTACTCATAAAACTAGTCATTGCCACACTTATATTTAATAATATACTGTGACAACAAAACAATTGTTACTATCTAATATAACACTCGTTGATACTGTAGGGTATATTACAATAATACATGTACAGTTCTATCACTTCTATAAAGATTAATTAGCTAAGGTAACACTCGTAAGTGGTCTCTGTTTTTGGCAGGTCAACTTTCACAGTTCAAACTCACTATACATGCAGCCTATATCTACATTACTATTGTAAAATACAGTATTTTAGATACAGTACTGTACGGTAATTGATATAACGATAACACTAAAGTAATATACAATGAATATGCTTACAAAATAAAAATTAAAAGAAAAAATAAGATTACAACACTAATAACCATAAAG
This sequence comes from Palaemon carinicauda, assembly GCF_036898095.1. Classification (NCBI taxonomy): domain Eukaryota; kingdom Metazoa; phylum Arthropoda; class Malacostraca; order Decapoda; family Palaemonidae; genus Palaemon; species Palaemon carinicauda. The sequence continues at coordinate 114,951,720 of NC_090731.1, read as the reverse complement.
AGTACAACACCACTAACCATTTAGGCATGAAGTTCTACGCAGTAAGTCTGCAGCATGATGCAACTCTTTGAACTGTCGATTGTTTGGCTCGTGGGGTAGCGTAAGGTACGTATCACATTTTACACTAAAAATATAAGTACACTGGATATGTACAGGCTCTTTAAATCACTCTTTTACATTAAAATGTGATTCTGCACAAAAAGTACCAAAGTGGAAGATGCACACGCGAGGAGAAACGATGCAAGACTAAGGCCGGGTGAGCCTTGTGCTGTGTAGAGACGAAGGATGCCAAGTTCAAAAGAGTGCAGTCGGTTTGAAATCGTCAGGCCACAAAAGTACTTACTGCGAAACCACAAATACGCAATTTTTTTTATTAAATAGATTAAAGGGTGCTCTGTATTGCGAATGATCTAATACCCGAAGATAGAACACGTAAAGACTCAGGGCTGACTATGTCAAGGTTGTCCTACAGATGCTGGAACACGTCCTCTAATGCTGCTTTTGAATCTGGAACTGGAGAGCAATAAACCAGGAGTTTTATGGTTCCAGGAGATTGCAAACAGATTCACTGACTGAGAATACCACAAAGTCAGGATCTCTGACACTATCTGCAGGCATAAAGATCATTCTGACCCAACTAACTGAGTCTTTCTATTCAATTTTACCACTACTACGTTTCTTTTGTTCGGGATGAAAGAGAGCCAACTTGGTAATTGAGTTGAACTTTCTCAACTTGCGAGTCCTTACTGCTAACTGGCAAAGTTGCAGAGACATAGAAAATTTTTGCTTTTTCATGTGTCCTGTCGAAAAAGACAAAACTCCTGGAGAGCTAAAGTAGCAGCCATCCTTGATGGAATGCTGGAGTGTTCCTGGAGATCTTCAACCAGCCAGGAACCTGACATCATGTGCTGGCTGAGGAGAGCGCCGCACTATTCTGTGGATGCATCTATAAAGAGGAGGAACTTCAGTGGAGGCATCGAGAGTGGGGCCCTTTTACAGGAGGTTTGTCTCGTCCCGCCTCCATCAACGGTCCTTTCTGGACTCCTTCCCTATCCGTACTGGGTAGAGCAGAACATACAGATACTGCGACCAGGATGTTTCAGTCGCCATTATAGAGATCGTCAACAGAATCTGCCAGTTCTACAATGTTAAGTGCCTCGGTAGCTTCTGCCACTATCGTGCTGGAAGAAAGAACTGCCGCAAGAACAGGAGGGCTACCTCACACATATGAGAAATCCTTTCCTGAGATGGGCATGCTGTACTTTCCTTGTAATGTATCTAAATCCACCCCCAAATATGCTAGTCTTTGAGTGGGGATTGAGGTAGAATTCTATAGATCCATCACAACCACCAGGGCTTGACAATGAGAGAACTCTGTCTAGAAGGAGAGGAAAGTCATGCTCCAACTCCTCTAGGATCAGTCAATTGTCTAGATAGCCGAGCAGGAGAAATCTATTGGCATGCACCCACAAGGATACTAGTTCACAGATCCTTTGTGAAGGTTAGGTGCCAATGACAGGTCAAAGCAAAGTATCTTGAATTGTAAGACCTTACCAGCTACTATAACACAGAGGTACAGTATTCCTAGAGAAAGGGTTAGTAGGGATTTGGAAGTACACGTCCTTCAAATCCAACACAGTACGACCATGAAATCCAGAGGCCAGACCGCTTGTGTGACCGAGGCCTTGGTCTGCACCCTGGACGAAGCCAGCCGGATGAACTTGTTCAGAGCTGAGAGGTCAATGACCAGTCTCCAGAGCTGGGAAAATTAAGCAGTTTTTTTGCTCTGACCTAGTGTGGAAGCTTAAGGCTGTTTAAAATGATGTAGCAAGCACTAGGAGAGTCTTGAGTATCCTTCCTCTATTTCACTGTTGCCTCCACCTTTGCGGGCAGGAAGAGAGAGGACCAAGGAAGGTCAAGACTGGGTATTGCACTGCTCACCCTGAGACAGAGAAGGTCGATAATGCTCTCCTGTCCTTCAGGGGAAAGACATGGCTTCTGCTAGGCCGTAGACCTTTTTGATACAGCGCAGCACCTTGAGGACTTTGCACTCCCTTTTCCGCATCTTGATGACAATGATGCCTTCCTAGTAGAGGTGAGACCTGCGATATATGCCTGAGACATGAGTAAGAAGGATGCATAGAGAGGAAAACACACATTTGGTGTACGCATGTTTGGTATGCTGCATCTGTATAAAGAGCAATGTTCAGGAGGAAGCCAGACTGGCAAACATGCTTGTAGTGAAGATGATCCTATGGTAGTGGGCCTGGAGCCAAGCATATGGCAGACACCCTCATAAGGATAAGGTATCTGTACACCTGCCAAAGCATGCGTCTGAGGAAGCTACTTACAAAGATGAAGAATTTTAGGTACCAGGTCTAGGATACGTGTCTCGAAAGCAGCGTCTCAGAAATACATCCAGAGGATATGTGCTTGGTGATGCATGTGCCTTGGTAGGCATGCCAGAAGACTAGGTCAATCTGGATTAGAGAACTACAAGAAGCACTTTTAGAAATGAGGTGCCTCCGGAGGACATGCTAGAAGAGTAGGCAAACCTAAGACTGTCTGGGAACCGCCCGCCTAGGAGACATGTGCCTGAGACACACATGCATCCAGAGATGCTTGTCAGGCGAGACTGGTCGGAGAAAAAGCTTCTGGTTGTGAGAGGCCCAAAGAGCAAAGAGAAGAAGCCTCTGCAGGTGAAACTCCTAGATGATGCCTTGGATGAGGAACGTCGAAGAGGAGTGTCTGGAAAAAAGTATCTGGAAGAGGTATCCTAGACAGTCATTTCCTGAGGGACTGGAGAAAAGTAGATTATCTGCGAGGCACAATACAATCCAACTCCAAAGAGGTCGGAAGGCTAAGGTTCAGAAACAACCTTGCAAGTGTACTCCAAAGGAGGAGAACTTTGCCGAGGCAAGGGTCAGGCACTCGCTCACTGGACCTCCCATCTGGAGAAGTAGGAAAAGAATGGAGCTTCTCTCAGGAAGGCGCCTAGGGGAACATCCCCCACCGAAGCCTTCGTAGGCAGACTGAAGACCCAAAAGGGAACTCTGAAGACACTGGCGATGGCTGCAGGAGGGACTAGAAGTTCCAAGACAATCTGGAGAAGAAGGAACTGAAGAATGTGTCCCACTAAAGGAAGACTGGAAGACCGGAGACTATGTAGCTCCCATGCAGAAACCTGAGGCATCTGCAGTAAGATCTTGAAGTTCCACAAAGATCTGGAGAAGCAGTAACTGAAGGGTACTTCCCTCAGGATGGGCGCCTGGGAGAGGACTTCCCTCTTGAAGCCGCTAAGGAAGGCTGGAGACTACTCAGCTTCCCTCGTGGTCATTGAGATGTCTAATGAAAGATCCACAACGGTGTGGAGAAGCAGCAACTGAAGGGCGCTTCCCAAGGGACAGAGAGCCTAGGAGAAACTCCCCCTCCAAAGACGACAATAGAAGGCTGGAGACTACGCAGCTACCCCATGGACATAGGAGGTGTCTATAGGAGGATCTCACAGTTACATGATGATCTGGAGAAGCAGCAACCGAAGGGCACCTTAAAAAAGACCCCCTTTCTGAAGCCTCAAAAGGATGCCTGGAGACTACTCAGCTTCTCCATGGACACCGGAGGTATCTGAAAGAAGATTCACAACAGTCTGGAGAAGTAGCAACTGGAGGGCACTTCAAAAGGGAGAGCTGGGGAGAAACTCCCCCTCTGAAGCCTCCGAAGGAAGACTGGAGGAAAAGCAGCTTCTCCAAAGACTTCAGGGCAGTAGGAGAAGGATCTAGAAGTTCCATGACGGTTCAGAGAAACAGGGACCAAATGGCACTCCTCTAGGAAAAGCACCTAGAAGACTCTCCCTCTGAAGACTTCGAAGGTAGACTAGAGTAAACGCCGATACTCCAAAGACGCCGGCTGTAAGAAGGTCTTGAAGTTCCAAAATGAAAAGACACAAGAGACATCTAAGATACCCCTCCTAAGCGAGAGGATCAGGCAAGGTTAAAGAACCTTGGAGCATGCTCTGAAGAGCTAATGCTCTGGAGGAGACCTGCAAACTTTGCCCTGGGTGAGCACACTCTAAGGAGCTTATGCTTTGGAGGAGACCTCCAAAAGGGGCAAAGCACTGGGTAAGCACACTTTGAGGAGCTAATGCTCTGGAGGAGACCTCTAGAAATGCATAGCCCTGGGATCAAAGTTGAAGAAGACACTGGCATTCCTCAGTAGCATATAGCAAGAAGATGATCATCTGGAGGGGAAACAACTCTCCCTTGAAAGTTCATGGACAGGTGAGGGAAGAACAAGAAAACCTGAAACGTTACTGCCTTCTGGGAAGGGCTGCTCCTGTTCCTGCAAGGGGGGGCCTCAATGGGATACAATCAGGCTAAAAGGACTCCCTTGGAAGAAAGTCTCTCCCATTTACCAAAGGAAAAAAGAAGGCCTCCCTACATCAAGCATTACCAAGGTAAGTAAGTGAGAGGCTGTGGTTAAACTACCTCAAGGATAACTCCAGTTGCACTAAAGACTGCTTCTTAAAGGACGAAAACCACATAAACAATGCAGTTCAGTCCCTCGAACGCCAGGCAAAGACGAGACCAAAACATTATGAACACACACTTCCAAGAAACCCTTAGATGCAGTCGAAGCCTCTGCAGGAACCCTGGGGAAGAAATACTTATTACATTCAAGAAGATGCTGAACAATAAACAAAGCATTCAAACAAATCATAACATGTTGGAAAAGAAAGACAACAAAATTAATCATGTCGAAAACTCGAGACGTTCTTACCCAAAGCGATATCTAAATGAAGTTCTCAATAAGCCGGCAGGGAACGGTCACCTCCCTGCTACAGTTAGATAATTACCTGTCGGTTGTTACACCTTGTTACAATTTCAACTGCTGTGCTCCAGCTTCGCTGTTATATAATTTCTTCTATAGTAAAGGACAATGGTTTGTATTTGTGTATGAACAAATACTGTATTAAGCAAAAACACTGGTAATACTGTACAGTATTAATGGTGTACAGTGAAGTTGATACACTTGAATTTAGAGCTACCCATACTCACCTGAAGATGACCATATTGACCAGTTGACAAGACTTCTCCTCCAGTAATTAAGTGAAACCTTGAGTGCAAAGCATATGTCGGCTGTTGACCCTTTTTGAATTTTTCAACACGTTCTGTCTGACGCATCCAACAATTAAGCACGCCTCGCATGCACTTGACACACGACTGTCCAAGTTCATAAGCCTTTCCATGATCATCATCAATACGTCTGTGAAATCAAACTCTTTTCAGCCAAATTTATATCAATTTCTTCTTTACCAAAAGCGTTTGGTTAAATAACAAAAATTTTGAAAATAAAATCCCTTTCTTAAATAATTACTCAACTCTCATTGTGTTAAAAATTTTGCAAGATCATCTTACTGAACATATTCAAAATTACAGGATGGTAGTAGTTTTGTAGGATTAATACTCATTTTTGATACCTCTAGAACTATTCCTACAGTAAATGGCCACCAACTCCCATGTTGTTCTGAAGTTGGATAGTGACAAAAATTGAGATACTGTAGTCACACGAATCAACTCTCAAAGAGATAAATACTAAAAATGGCAAATTCTTAAGATGATTTGTATTTTTCCTAACTATACAAACCTGAGTCCTTCACTATGAGAGATGGCTAATGGCAAAGGCTGGAATACGGCTGTTAAAACGTAACAAGGTGTAACAACCAGCAGGGTGGTTACCTGTTGGTAGCGGACAGGCAATCACACCTACTCTAACTCACTGTACCCTAACTTGGACTGCACCCGAGACTTTACATTGGGGTTGGTGATAGCGGGTTAGTTTGAGTAAAGGACTCAGGTTTGTATAGTTTAAAAAATACAAATTATCATAAAAATTTGTCATTTGTTGCAAGACAAATATAAACCATTGCCCTTTACAATAGGAGACTTACTCTTAAGAAAACTAACCTGGGAGCGAAAACCGATTTAGCATTGAGGCAATGCTTAAGCCTGTGCTCCTACACCTCATGAACCAAAAAAGCATTTGGAATCACAGCCAAAGCAAACAAGGGTTATTTTGAACCAAAGCTACAACACTGCATTGCAACTTGAGTACAATGAGATGAAGTTGATAATCAATCACAAAATAAAAGGTTTGCTTGATTACATAACAGTCCCCCTCATAAATGAATGTGGGAAGACTGAATTGAGATTACACATCAAGTACTGAAATTAAAATGAGCTTACCAATCTTAGATCAAGTCCATTTGGCGAGGTTTCTGAGGCTGTACCCAAAGGAAGGGGAAAAATTAAAAGAAAAAAAAAGGGAAGTCACTCTCCTCTTTCACTGCAGACTTACAGGTAACCTTAGCCCTTGATCTACAGATACTGGTACTGTAAGTGTGCTAGCATTTTCCTTGGCCTACACATACACCGAATAGGCACATTCTCCTTTGTCATACACCTGGCAACGCTGAGATTACCATACAATTCTTCTTTGCTCAAGAGGTTAACTGCAGCACTGTAATTGTTCAGTGGCTACTTTCCTCTTGGTAAGGGTAGAAGAGAGACTTTAGCTATGGTAAGCAGATCTTCTAGAAGGACACTAAAATCAAACCCTTGTTCTCTAGTCTTAGGTAGTGCAATTGCCTCTGTACCATGGTCTTCCACTGTCTTGGGCTAGAGTTCTCTTGCTTGAGGGTACACTCAGGCACAGTATTCTATCTTATTTCTCTTGCTCTTGTTTTTTCTTCAAGTTTTTATAGTTTATATAAGAAAGATTTATTTCAAGATTGTTACTGTTCTTAAAATATTTCATTTTAATTGTTCATTGCTCCTTTTGTAGTTGATTTATTTCCTTATTTCCTTTCCTCAATAGGCTATTTTTCCCTGTTGGAGTCCTTGGGCTTAAAGCATGGTGCTTTTCCAACTAGGGTTGTAGCTTAGCTAGTACTACTATTACTACTACTACTACTACTACTACTACTACTACTACTACTACTACTACTACTACTACTACTTCTAATAATAATAATAATAAACGGATTTTGAGCGAAGCGAAAAATCTATTTTTGGGTGAGATGGCCATGTCGTCCTGATGGAAGTTCCTATAGGGTAGCTTCCTAGGGTATATTACAACTACGGCGATATTCCCAGAGAATTTACCTTAAGGTACCAGAATTCTAACTCCTGGAGCGAGTATCCCTCGTGAAAGGGATATCGCGACATATCAGAGGACGTATTCTTGACACGCCACATGGCAATCTGCATCCCGAACAAAGATTCGTCTCGCAGGGGGCAGTTGGCAAGAAACTAATTCGGGAAAGAAAAAGGGGGAGCCGCTCCCAAGGCTCCCTATCTCCCGATTCGTAAGCGTGCCTGGCGCCAATCCTGGCGCCATCTGTATTCCTTGTAGCGTACACGAGGTGCTACAGATACTGTATGTAGGGAGGGGTCCTACAGCCCTTTCTTAGAAAGGCAAGGGCGGGTCCATCAGGACGACATGGCCATCTCACCCAAAAATAGATTTTTCACTTCGCTCAAAATCCGTTTTTTGGGCTCAAGCCATGTCGTCCTGATGGAAGTATACCAGAGCATTACTGTATCTGTGGATTCTCAGAACGTGCCGTACTCCCCGGATGTAATTTTTCCCAGTCGACTAGACCTAGAGACCTAAGATGTTACCGTTATACTTCTTTTCAACTAACTATAAACCATGTTAGAGCTTCCTGCCCCCTACAGGGAAGAGTCCTACTAGACTCTGGAAAAGTCTCGAAGAGTACATATACCTATGTATGAATACCAGGCAAGCTAATATAGTGGTCTCGCCCTATATTAAGTAAAGCATAGTTTGTAAAGAACTACTGCGTCAATATGAAATATCGACCAGTTCTCCGCACAATACTTGTATTGAACAAAGGTTTATAACCGCATAGGAGGAAACTAGTAAAACCGCCGTCGTCCCCTTATGGGACGGGGTCCTCCCGTTAAGGGAAAGCATAAACCAATGCAACATAGCTTGCATAAAGGAACAATTCTATTAGAATTATCCCAGATAAGGTACATAGAATGAATGCTCAATTATACCAATAAATTGACACAGGTGAAGGAGACGCAAGGTTCTCAAGAACAAGTTCATTGACAGATAATAAACAGACAGGTTAACCACAATTATATATATATATATATATATATAAGAAGAGGATAACCCAAAACTTTAAGCATAAGTATGATAGTAAACAGAACTGTTTATCTGAAAGAAAACACATTAAATGCCACTTTTAAGATACCGAGGTATCAAAGTCATAAAAGTCTGTATTACAAATCAATGACATTAGCGTTAGAAACGCTCGGCACACATGTCTGCACTTATGCTAGGTTCACCTTTGGAAATGGAACAGTCTACATGGGCAACTCAGTGCCCTCACTTAGTTTGTAGTACGGTATGTAACTACACACTCACCCTGGAATTAATCGTCCCAATTAAAACCACTGTTCCTCGCAGAGTTAAACAGTAGGGTTAACGACGCGACCCACTGCTACCACAGATCTCTTTAGTTCCTCTACTTGCTTCGCATAGTGGCGAAAGAACACTCTGGAAGACTTCCAGCCAGTGTATGAACGGAGATGTTCAAAATCCATACAATTAAAGAAATTTAAGGATGAGGCAACTTTCCTCGGATCGTGACCTGCGGGTGTACTGTCAGGATCCGCTCTGCGAATAAAATATGTGATTTTCGCTCTGAGTTGATTCAGAGATAAATTTGAGCCTGATGTTTCTCCCCTGAATAGTTGACCACCCTTGAAGTCTGAAGTTCTATGAAGATAGACCTTTAGGCATTCTACTGGACATAGAGATGCATCTTCTTTCAGAGGGCAGATTCTCCAGGGACCCCACCTGTTGGTGGGTAACTCATTCTTGGCGAGAAACGTAGGATCCGGAAACAGGTTCAGTTCTCCCCCATCCAGGAACTGAACACGACCTGCCTCTCTCGAGAGGGCTACAACCTCACTAACCCTGTCCCTGGACGCGAGTGCAAATAGGAAAATAACTTTTTGTGTCAAATCTTTTAAAGCATATTCTTCATTGCACAACAGAGAAGCGAAATGAAGAACTTTGTCTAAAGACCATGAAATGGCCTTTGGAGGTGCTGAAGGTCTGAGCCTAGCGCAGGCTTTCGGAACTTTATTAAAGAACTCGTTACCTAGGTCGACCTGGAAGGCATATAGAATGGGTCTTGTCAAAGCAGACTTACACGCTGAAATCGTGTTAGCTGCCAATCCTTGACCATGGAGGTGGATGAAGAAAGATAAGAAGAAGTCTGTCGAGATCTCCTGCGGATTCTTCGCCTTGACAAAGGCCACCCATTTTCTCCAAGATGACTCATATTGCCTTCTAGTAGATTTGCACTTATATTCCTCTAGGAAGTCTATGCTGGCTTTCGAAATCCCGAAACGCTTTCTCACCGCTAGGGAGAGAAAATCATGAGCTGCAGGGTGCAGGTTTTCTGTAATGAAGCGCAGACAGTCAACTTCTGGACTCGCTGGGTCAGAACTGGATCTGGTAGCGGTACAAACTTCAGCTGTAGTTCCAATGCCAGGGGGAACCACACGCTGTTCGGCCACTTGTGGGCTACTATTGCCGCTACCCCCTTGAAGGATCTCAGTTTGTTGAGGACCCTCAACAGAAGGTTGTGAGGAGGGAACAGATAAATCCTGGACCCTCTGTTCCAGTTGAGGGAATTCACGTCCACTGCTTCCGCTAAGGGGTCCTCGTACGGGGACACGTACAGGGGCAACTTCTTGTTGTCTTTCATCGCAAAGAGGTCTATCTGTAGTCTGGGACTTGATTCAGAATGAAGGAGAATGATCCTGCGTCTAAGGACCATTCCAACTCTATCGGTGTGAACCTGGATAGAGCGTCCACTGTCACATTGCGGACTCCTTGAAGGTGAACTGCCGACAGGTACCACTTCTTCTTTTCCGCCAATCGGAAGATGGCCAACATCACCAGGTTCAGAGGTGGTGACCTCGATCCTTGTTGATTCAAGCATCTCACAACTACCTCGCTGTCCATCACCAGCCTTATGTGGATCGAGTGACGCGGGGAAACTTTCTTTAAGGTAAGGAGCACTGCCATAGCTTCTAGAAAGTTTATGTGAAAGGTCTTGAATAGCTTGGACCAAGTCCCCTGGACTTTTTTCCGATGAGAGTGACCTCCCCATCCCTCCTTCGAGGCGTCTGAGTGAATTGTCACCGACGGGGGAGGTGGCTGAAGAAGAACCGACTTCTTTAGAAGTCTGGCTTGGGACCAAGGCCTGAGAAGAGTACGTAGCCGAAGCGGAACTGGTCTTCTCAGATCTCTTCGCACGATTGATGCAAAACTTCCCCAAACTCCGGTTGCATCCTTTAGCTGTGCTCTTAGCACTGGGTCTGTCACCGAAGCAAACTGGAGAGAGCTCAGTACCCTCTCTTGTTCGCGTCTTGATATCCTTTCGAAATCTAGAAGTCTCTTGACAGAACCCGTTATCTCCTTCCTTTTCTTCGCCGGGATGGAGAAACGGTGTGACAAAAGGTACCAGTGGATTCCCAGCCACTGGAACTTTTGAGATGGAGAAAGTCGAGACTTTTATCTGTTGATCTTGAAACCTAGGTACTGTAGGAACTAGATCACTTGACTGGAAGCTTGCAAGCATTCTGTCTCGGATGCTGCCCACACCAACCAATCGTCCAGGTAGGCTACTACCTGAATTCCCTTTAGGCGTAATTGTTTGAGAGCTCCGCTCGCAAGCTTCGTAAAAATCCTTGGGGCTATGTTTAGCCCGAATGGCATGGCTCTGAAGGCGTATAGTCTTCGTTGTAGCCTGAACCCTAGGTAGGGGGAGAGTCGACGGTTGATTGGAATGTGCCAATAGGCGTCTGACAAGTCTATAGAGACGGAATATGCCCTCTTGGGCAGTAAGGTCCTTATGTGTTGCAGTGTTAGCATCTTGAATTTGTAATACACTATGAACTTGTTGAGTGGTGACAAGTCCAGAATGACTCTGAGCTTTTCCGAGTCTTTCTTGGGAACACAAAACAGCCTCCCTTGGAATTTGATGGACTTCACCTTTCGGATCACATTTTTCTCCAACAGTTCTTGAACGTACTCCTCCAGAACGGGGGTGGAGTGTTGGAAAACCCGAAGGCACGGGGGTGGAGTGCTGTACCAGCTCCAGCCCAGTCCATTCTTGAGTAGGCTGTGGGCCCAGGGATCGAAGGTCCACCGATCCCGAAATTTCAGAAGTCTCCCTCCTACCGGTATCATCCCACTTGGACTGCCGTCCCGAGGTCTTGCCTCCCTGACCACAACCACCCCTGAATCCCCTTCCCCTTGAGGGGCGCCCAGATGAGCCTCTGGCTGCCCCTCTAGGCTTTGCTCGAAAGGAAGTAGACTGCCCTTCGAACGATGGGGTGAATGCCGTGGACTGTGTCGACACGGCCTGGGGTACCCACTGAAAAGTGGTCGGGGTTTGTGCCACTATCTGGGGCACTGGAGGCAATGGCAATTGCAGTTGCTGTCTAAAAGGCTTGGCTGGCCGAGACAGTAGCCTAGTCCTCATAGTCTTCCTCTTTGGTTGAGGACCTTCATCCGGGGAAGACTTTCTTTTGATAGCCAGGCCCCACTTCTGGAGAAGGTTTCTATTCTCCAAGGCGGCTTTATCAACTACTTCTTTGACCAAATCGGTAGGGAAAAGGTCTTTGCCCCAAATGTTGGAGGAGATTAGTTTCCTTGGCTCGTGCCTCACTGTAGCCGAGGTGAACACGAACTCCCTACAAGCTCTCCTCGCCTTGACGAAGCCATAAAGGTCTTTCGTCACTGTGGCCAGATGAGTCTTGGCCACCACCATGAACTTTTCATGGACCTTGGGGTCATTTGCCATCGTCTCAAGAGTAGTCTGAAGAGACATTGAGGCAGCCAGTCTTTCTTTTGTCTCGAACTCTCTCTGCAAGAAAAAGTCAGACAGCTTAGGGAGGTCCTCGCCGAACTGACGTCCAGCGATATCAGCCTCCAACTTCCCAACTGAGAATGTAAGATGGACGTCCTTCCAGTCTTTGTGGTCCATAGGTAGGGCCAGCGACAAGGGTTTACACTCCTTCAGGGAGGGGCAAGGCTTCTCGGCCTCGACTGCTTTTAGTACAGCCGCAAACCCTTTCTGTAAAAAGGGGAAGGCTCTAGCAGAAGAGGACACAAAGGAAGGGAGCTTCTTGCTCAATGCAGCTACTTTTGAGTTAGAGAAGCCCCTCTCTTTCAACGGGGATGAAAGCAGAGCTTGAGCCTTAGTATGGTCCATCACTATGACCTCCTTCGGCTCTGTCTCCTCCTTTGAAGCTGGTTCCTTCCTCAGTCGGACATAACAGTCCGGATATGATCCCTTGCTGAGCCAGAATTCCACCTCCTCTAGGGGAACTGAGCCCAGCTTATCCGAGATGACGATCTTTCCAGTCGTCATTGGCATGTGCTCAGCATACCTCTATGGGTTAGCATCTGAGCACAAGGGAAGGTCTTTCACATTGAGCCTTTTCTGGGGCCCATGTGATTCTGCAAGGCACTGCATCCGCAGTTCCATAGCAGCCGCCTTCTCCTGATTCTCCTTCTGCATTTGTTGGATCATTCCAACAATCGAAGAGAGGGCCTGTCCCAGCTCTACTGGGAGACTGGCCGATGTTGAGGGAATAGGCTCCGGAATCTGAACCGGAGTAGCCGACACCTCGTCGACCTCTTCCTCTACGACGTCCGGGGCTTGAACTTCATCCTGGCCTTCTGCCAGGAGGTCTTCTTCCAAACGCTCGTCCACGTCAGACATCCTGTCATCTAACTGGATGTCTTGCATCGCGACCGCGACTTCAGCATCCACCTGGATCTGACCTTGGGGGATCTCCTCTTGAGGCTGGGGAATCACTGCATCAGCTGATGCCTTAGGGAAAAGATACACCCTCATCTTCTCACTTGGAAGATAAGGGCCAGAGGTGTTCTTTTGGAAGCCCCTTACCCAGGTACGAAGCTTCTCCCTTGCTATATCCCTTGATTCCACCGTCCTAGGGGAATCAAAAGCCTCAGTAATCAGGTTAGTGCACACAATACATACCTGAGGGTCCCAATACTGGAGATCATCCTTAGAGACAGCACATGCTGCGTGTCTCCTACAAAACTCATGTCCGCAGAGGTTCTTGCTGCGGACGTTGCAGAAAACATTTCCGCACTTCGGAGGGTCCCCCTGTAAAGAGAAGAAATTTCCATGAGTATCAAGTGAACTATGTATCACTGGATAGGCATAGTATAGCATAACAAATCATAAAGGAAAGACACACACTTGTGTTTCCCTCACAACCCATTATTGCAGCCTTCCAGATAATAAAATCAAATGGTTAATCTCTTCTAGAGTAACCAATGCAAGGTTTCCAGAGGAAACAGGTGAAGCTCACACCTAAGCAATGATTTTAAAATCCTGGATAATAGACAAGAAAGAACTCACTTTCCTATCTGTAGGGCAACCGCAAAGGACTGTGCAAGAAAACACAAAAGTGTTAGAACACACAGTGCTGTACCAAAACCCATACCATAGTTTTCTTCTTACTGTATATGTTATACTGAAGAATACTAGTACAGTATAGGAGGATACGTGCCGGCCGGCACACACCATAACTAGCTTTAAAGTATACTACTTAACAGCTATAAGGCGGCAGAACTCTGGTTCAAATGCATGTGCCGGCCGGCAGCAACTGCCGGCCGGCAACAGCCAATGTCGGCCGGTAATGGCTGCCGGCCGGCAACTACCCAAGGTAGTACCCAGCTGCCGGCCACACTCTTGGTGACCGGCAGACAAGGGCTGACATTAGCCGGCCGGCAAAGGTACAGGACCAATGCCAGCCAGCAGCAAAAGAACCAGAGGACTACACCTGCCCGGCTGCCGGCCTCATAGGCCGGCAGCCGGGTCGGGTACAGCACTAGAAGAAAAATAGAATGGATGCCGGGATAAGAGTGTACACTACCTCCAAGCCCGGCAGTCCGAAAGAGTGCATATAAGGAAGGGGAGACTCTAATTCAGGCTTCCTGACCAATGCCGTCTGGCTCTACAGGCAGGCATGGATGAGGGACCAAGGGAGGTCCGGGCAGCACTCAAAATATAAGACCCTTGCCGGCCGGCAGCTCTGCCGGCCGGCAAGGGGCTGAGTCAATTCCACATCCTAACCTATACTAGGTCCAGATGTAGAACGACATACAGTACTGTAATGGCTAGGCCATTACGGAGATAGAGGGGGAAGGGACAAAGAGGGTCCTACCAACCTTGCTTTAGTGACGGATCACCCGCAGCCAAGAAACTTATCTTAGCCTAAGGGAGATCCAAGGGGGAAGGCCAGCAATACTTTCCAGCTCCCAGAGCACCAAAGCAAGGAAGGTGTTGCTACTCCCAGGGAAAGAAACTTATCCTCCCCCGAGAACAGCAACAAGGACTAGTCTGGTAGATCACAAAAGAAGGAATCATATCCACAGAAACCTTCAGTAGTGACCTAAGGAGGCTAAGCCACCTTTGTCTGTGTCAGGCCAGCGAGGGAGACTCTACCCCAAGCCAGACAAACACAGACTCAGACTAAAAAACTCTGTTGTTCTGTCCCTCTTTGAACCAGACTTACAAGAACAGGAAGGTACAGTAACACCCCAGTATAGTTTTATCGAAAATAAATTCGGAAAAAACCACTTAGGGATAAGCCCAAGGCTTAAACCGAGGGAAAAGGATTGCAGACCTTCTCCGAAGAAAAGAAAGCAACCGGGGAGTATGAGAAAGTATACTAAGGCTCCATAAGCAACTTAGCCTAGGCACCAAGAGAATCGATTACCTAAATCACCGAAACTCACTTGTATACTATCTTGGAAATATTCCACACAATCTTAAATGTATAAAACATAGCCTAAAGCTTCAATAAAATCTTAATACACTCGGAAAACCCAAAATCATGCATGAAGTATAGGACCAAACGACTAGGCTACATGGCCTAGCGTAGGCCAGAATGGCGAATACTTCGCCAAAATAATACTAAGCACGAAAGGAAATCCTATGTAATGCTAAATAGCTAAAATTTATTAAAGCAAAACAACCGGGAATGTCGCTCTGACTAATTAAACTTATACCTAGCGAGCGACAGCGTCCATGACGCCTCCGGTAGGCTACGGCTCTTGTAACAAAGATTAATCCTATTAAACACTCAAAAATTTACCAAGAGCCTACATTTATACATAAAAGACATGGTACTCAACTTATCAGAGGTCAACGAAGACGGAGAAGCCATGAAAAGCAGAATAAATCCAAGATTTGCGAGAAACACAGGAAAGAACACCGAGTTGTTAAGCTACGCAAAAAGGAATGGAGATGGCGCCAGGATTGGCGCCAGGTACACTTACGAATCGGGAGATAGGGAGCCTTGGGAGCGGCTCCCCCTTTTTCTTTCCCGAATTCGTTTCTTGCCAACTGCCCCCTGCGAGACGAATCTTTGTTCGGGATGCAGATTGCCATGTGGCGTGTCAAGAATACGTCCTCTGATATGTCGCGATATCCCTTTCACGAGGGATACTCGCTCCAGGAGTTAGAATTCTGGTACCTTAAGGTAAATTCTCTGGGAATATCGCCGTAGTTGTAATATACCCTAGGAAGCTACCCTATAGGAACTTCCATCAGGACGACATGGCTTGAGCCCAAAAATAACAGTAATAATAACAATAACAACAACAACAACAATAATAATAACAATAATAATAATAATAACAATAAACAGCAACCACAAGTCACAGGGTGAAAGTATCCATGGACCTGTGAGTCACATACCGCAGGTAATGGGCAGTGAAGGCGATCAGTTGCTTCATGACCCCTACCCTAAGTACCTAAGTATTTGCACCACAGAGAAGTTCTTCTTAAAAGCTAGGGAGGCTGTAACACCTCTTAACGTCATGAACTTTCACTCGAGGCCTTTCTTCAGTGGAAGCCTCCAAGGAATGGGAAATTACTTTCTTGTGCCAGAAGGTTTTGGTGTTCTTGAAAATTCTCTTCTTCATTCTTTCTGTGTTAATGAACAAATTACACAGGTGAGGCCTCCATGGCCTGATACACTTCAGGTAGCATCTAAATGCCCTAACAGGATACAGTAGGCATTGGCAGGATCCTTGGTTACCCAATGCAGACTTGTAATCTGAAAAGATGAAATGTTCGGACCCAACATCGACAGGCTTTGAGTCTTTGCTACAAACTCCGGGATGAAGCCAAGAGAGGTCAAAACGAAAGCCCAAAAAGCTCGCTCACTCACCTGGCAGAAGCTAAGGCCAGGAGAAACAACGTCTTTAGGGTAAGGTCCCTATCAGATTCATGTCTCAAAGGTTCAAAGGGAGCCTTCTTCATAGAGACTTGAACATTGATCACATTCCCAGCAGGAAAGCTAAGACTTTGTATGAACAACAAGATTTCCTCCTAAGAAATATCTACTCCATTGAGTCTATAGGCTTGGCTCAAGGCTGAGCGATAGCCTTTTATCGCAGAAACCAAGTAGAACTTCTCCTTAAAGAGATAGTACAAGAAATCCGTGATCATTGGTAGAAAAGGCTGGAGCAAAGAGATATTCCTCCCACAACAACAACCACAGAGGACGGCCCCATTAGCCTGGTAGACTGCTATCATGGACTTTCTGGGTTGTCCAGACATCTGGAATGCAGTCTCCAGCAAAAATCCCCTCAGAAAGAGGAAATGCTGAATAACCTCCATGCATGAAAATGCAAGGAATCCACTGCACCAAGAAAGATCCTGATTTGGGGCTGTTGAAAAAGATGTGGAAAGTGGGGAAGTTCCCTTGGGACTTTCATCAAAATGGAGTTTTTATGATAAAACAAAGTTTTATGAATACTTACCTGGCAGTTATATATATATATAGCTTAGTCTCTGACGTTTGGCAGAACTTTTCAAAAATCGCGGCAACTGCCGTGTGGTGGTTGTGTGGTTAGGTGGTTAACAACCCTTACAGGGTGGTACTTGGAATCATTCCCGTTTTCTGTTCCTCAGATCGTCTTTGCCTGACCTGTCTCCTGAGGGGAGGCGGGTGGGGCTTAAAATATATATATATATATATATATATATATATATAACTGCCAGGTAAGTATTCATAAAACTTTGTTTTATCATAAATACTCCCATTTTTATGAATAAAACTTACCTGGCAGTTATATATATATGTATAGCTGATTCACACATTTGGAGGAGGGAGACAGACAGTAAACATCATTGGGGAAATAACAAAAAGTTGTAGAAGAAAAAACATCTTGATTCCTTACCTGCTAAGGTAGCTGACTTCAAAGGTTCCTGCCTCTTGAGTCGCTTTCCCTTAGGAGTGTCTGCCAGGAGTGGACCTGTCATGCTGAAAACAACTCGATCGAGTCTGTCAATGGGGTGAGACCAACAACTTGACTAGACTTCAGAGCTACCTTCGCCCCTATATTAAAAACTGTAACCTTACTAAAACTAACCACCTAACCTTGCAGAATAGATATAAACTATCTATCTAGACTGAGGGCACTGTACCATAAGTCGACATCCTCAGAAAACCATAAAAACACCAACCAACACACAGGTATACATAAGCTAAGGTTGAGGGGAGGTAGTAACTCCTTTACCGAATACAGAAGCCGTAGCTACGTATGGGCCCAAGGTATAACACCTTTCATAATCCACTCTTACCTCACTGAGGTAATGAGAGGCGAATTCAGAATTGCTTCTCCAGAACGTTGCATCCATAATTTGCCTAACTGACATATTCTTACGATATGCCAGCGAGGTAGCAATAGCTCTCACTTCGTGAGCCCATACTTTCAAAAGGCCGAAGTGCTCTTCCTCACACAAGAGGTGAGCCTCTCTTATAGTCTCCCTCAGGAAAAAAGACAAAACATTCTTTGAAAGGGGTTTTAGCAGATCTTTCATTGAGCACCATAAGGAGTTAGATGCACCTCTAACATTCTTAGTGTGAGATAAATAACCTCTAAGGGCTCTAACTGGACAGAGGAGCCTCTCCTGTTCTTGACCCACTAGAGTACTGTAGTGAGGTTAGGAACTTCAAAAGTCCTCGGCCAGGGTTTTGATGGGTTCTTGTTCTTGGCGAGGAAGTCAATCCTTAAAGCACATACCGCTCCATTTTGATTGAAGCCCATTTGTTGTTCAATAGCATTAACCTCGCTGACCCCTTTAGCTGTGGCGAGAGCCATCAGGAAGAGGGTTTTCTTCGTCGCATCTCTAAGAGAAGCTTGCGGGATGGGTTCAAACTTCTTGGTGCATAGAAACTTCAGAACCACATCCAGATTCCAAGATGGGGGCCTTAACTGAACCTGCTTAGTTGTCTCAAAAGACTTCACGAGGTCTTGCAAGTCTTTATTTTGAGACAAATCTAAGCCTCTATGCCTACAGACAGCTGAGAGTATACTCCTATACCCTTTAATCATGGATACTGCCAGTTTAGCATCCTGTCTGAGGGATAAAAAAAAAAAAATCCACAATTTGACTCAGAGAGGTAGTGGTTGAGGAAACTTTGTGCTGCCTACACCAAGCTCTAAAATTTTCCCACTTAGATTGGTAGACCCTTTGTGAAGAGACCCTCCTCGCTCTGGCGATAGCTTTTGCAGCTTGCGCCGAAAATCCTCTCGCTCAGAAAAGCTTCTCGATAGTCTGAAGGCAGTCAGTTAGAGAGCGAGGGGGTTTTGATGATACCTCTTGAAGTGGGGTTGTTTGAGAAGCTTTGGACTTGCAGGAAGGCTTTTTGGGAAGTCCACCACTTCCATGAACCATTCTCTTGTTGGCCAGAATGGAGCTACCAGGATCATTCATACTGATTCGAGGAGAGCGAATTTCCTGACGACCAGATTGATGAACTTGAACGTGGGAACGCATATGTGTCCATCCCCGTCCAATACATCAAAAAGGCGTCTATCTCTATTGCCTCCTTGTCCGGGACTAGGGAGCAGTAGTTGGGGAGCCTCTTGTCCTGGTTGGAGGCGAAAAGGTCTATTAAAGGTCTCCCCCACAACTTCCAGAGACTCTGAGAGACCTGCTGGTTGAGGGTCCATTCTGTGGGAGAGCTTGCCCTTTCCTGCTGAGCATGTCTGCTATTACCTTCCTCTGTCCCTCTACGAATCTTGTTAACAGTTCTATCTTGTTTTCCTTCGACCATAGAAGAAGCTCCCTTGCTGTTTTGAACAGAGACAGAGAGTGAGTCCCCCTTGCTTCCAGATGTAAGCTAGAGCCGTGGTGTTATCCAAGTTGACCTCCACTATCTTCCCTGACACTGAGTCTTTGAAGGCCTTTAGCCCTAACAGAATGGCCATCAACTCTTTTCTGTTGATGTGCCATCAGATCTGACTTTTCCCAAGAGCCTGAGACCTCCTTGTTTCCTAGTGTTGCTCCCCATCCTGACTCCGACGCATCTGAGAACAACACTAGGTCTGGGTTCTTCTTGTACAGGGAGATCCCTTCTAACAAAGCTGGATCTAGCCACCAAATCAGATGATCCTTGACTTCTGCTGGAATGGGGAAAAAAAAAAAAAAGTCTTTTCCTGTGTCTTTCTGTTCCAAACCTTTGATAGGAAGTGTTGAAGAGGTCTGAGGTGCAGTCTCCCCGAAGAGACAAACTGTTCGAGCGAGGAGAGAGTTCCCAGTAAACTCATCTACTCCCTCGCTAAGCACTTCTGTTTCTTCAAGAATTCTCGGACCTTCTCGAGGCACTTGGTCTGCCTCTCCTGGGAGGGAGAAGCCCGAAAATGAACTGAATTCAGAACTATCCCCAAATACAGAATAGTCTGATTCGGCTCGGTCTGAGATTTCTCCCTGTTCATGACGAGACCCAGTTCTTGAGCCATCATGAACGTCTTTTGTAAGTCCTCCAGACATTTTTCTTTTGACCGTGATCATATCAACCAGTCGTCCAGATAAAAGGATACCCTTATTCCTTCTTGATGAAGCCAGCCTGCCACATTCGCCATTACCCTGGTGAAGACTTGAGGAGCTGAGACCGAAGCAAAGTGCCTTGAACTGGAAGCACTTGCCCTGGATCATAAATCTCAGGTATTTCCTTGAAGTCGGATGGATGGGGATGTGAAAATAAGCGTCTTGTAAATCCAGAGACACCATCCAGTCCCCTGGACGTACTGCTGCCAGCACAGACTGATTCGCCCTCATGGTAAATTTCGTCTTTTCCACAAAGACGTTCAGCGAGCTGACATCCAGAACGGGTCTCCATCCCCCCAAGTTCTTGTTTATCAGAAACAGGCGATTGTAGAAGCCTGGGGAGGATAGCTCCAGAACTGGTTCTATCGCTCCCTTGTCCAGCATCTGGTCGACCAGATCCAGAAGGGCCTTTTGTTTCACTGCATCTGCGTACTGAGCCATTAAGGCTAGAGGAGTATTTGAAAGAGGAGGCTTCTTCAAAAGGGGGATCTTGTATCCTTACTTGATAACTGAGAGGGACCAGGTGTCCCACTTCTTTTCTTCCAAGCCTACCAAAAAAGTGAGAGTCTTGCACCTATCGTTGTCTGGAGGACTTGCACTTCATTTCTTGGAGCGGGATCTAAACAAACCTCTATTCGTCCTTCCTCCCGACTCCTGCCTTCTTCCTCTGAAGTCTGATCTCGAAGGAGCCCTACCTCGAAAGGGCTGTTGGAATTTTCTCTCCTCTCTCTTCAGCCTTTTGCGCAAGAAAAAGCGTAATATCTCTGACAAGGGACTCAGGAAAGAGATGTTGTGAAAGAGGGGCGTAAAGTAGTTCAGAGTTCTGCGCAAGTCACAGATCTCAAAAAAAAGGAATATAACAGGGCCCTCTTCTTCAAGACTCCTGCCAAAAAAAGGGAAGCCAACTCATTAGATCCATCCCTAAGAGCTTTATCCAAGCATGACATGATACTCGTCAGGTCTTGTGTTCCCTCCATTTGCTTTGTCTTCCTGGCCAGAGTCCCTAGACACCAGTCCAAAAAATTAAAAACCACAAACGATCTGAAAATCCCTTTGACGAGGTGATCAAGCTCAGACATTGACCACATAACCTTAGCTGAGTTAAGGGCATGCCTTCTGGCAAAGTCCACAATACCAGAGAAGTCACCCTGGGAGGAGGCAGGAACTCTAAGACCCAGAGGTTCTCCAGCCTCGTACCACATGCCCGCCTTCAACGCAAGTCGAGCAGGTGGAAAAGAGAATGTGGTCTTAACCGGTTGTCTACGCTCCTTCATCTATTCCACTTTAGCAAGAGCCTTCTTAGCAGAAATAGAGAGCTTCATCTTGATGAAGGCCTATTGTTTCTTGGCCTTCTTCCTGCTAAACTGTGATTGAGGAGGAGGAGGAGCAGAAGGTTGAAACTCCTCCCCATACAGCTCAAGGAGGGAGCGAGAGAGAACTTTGTAATCGCCAGCCGCGTCCGCAGGCTTGTCTTCGTCCTCTGAGACATCATCAAGATCCTGTCCCACCTCTACTACAGCTTTCGTTCGGGTAGAAGGTTCACCTGAATCCGAAAGAAGAAAATCGTAGGATGCGTCCTGTAGAAGAGGGCTGCAAGCAGCCTGACACCGAGAACCGCTTGCGTCCTGGCGCCGCGAGCCGGAAGCGTCCTGGTGCCGAGCGCTAGAAGAGTCCTTGAGGCGGTAGGCAGATGCGTCCTGGCACCGAGAGTAGGAAGCGTCTTTGCGCCGAGAGTTGCAATCGTCCAGGCGACGAGAAGCAGAATCGTCCTGGAGAAGCAGGCTGGAATCGTCCTGACGCCGAGAGCGAGAGACGGAATCGTCCTGGCGCCCCAAGCGAGAGACGGAATCGTCCTGGCGCCCCAAGCGAGAGACGGAATCGTCCTGACGTCGCGTATCGCCAGAGTCCCGGAGGCGAGCAGATGAGAAAGAAGCGCGGTACCGCGCCTTTGACGAATCACGCAGAGGTTCCCTTGGAGAGGAACTCCGTTCCCACTTAGAGGCTGATTTCTTGACAGGTAACGAGTCGTCCTTACGTCTGTCCGACTGGGAGGGAGGGCGGCTAAAAGCTTGAACTAAAAAGAAAAGTTGCTCTTGCATAACCGTCATAAACGATTTAGCGACTGCTAATGGATCCTGCGGTTCCGAAGGAGAAGGCTGTCGAGTAGCGCTGATAGAAGAAGGATCTTTCACTGGACTTTCCTCACTTTCGTCCCTTGGTTTCGTCCTCTTCAAAGGAACTGTATGCAAATCATACACCGAAGGACAAGGTTCGTGGCTACTAGAACAGGGAGAGTGAGAACGAGACTGTTCATTACGGTTCCACCTCCTCTTGGTCGGTCTCGAAGCCTCATACTGCCATTTGCGTCTGGAAGAGGGGTTCGGGGAAGACACCATCACATCCGACACACCTTTTCCGTGGCGGTCAAGAGCAGCCTGGGAAAAAGCAACAGGACTGTCTAAGGCGACGGCTGACTGAGGGTACGTACCTCTCGCCCCCTTCCAGTCGTCGACGTACCTTCTCCCTTGGTCCTGGGAGCTTGGTAGATGTCTAGACCTAGGGTAATGACAGGTTCGATCAGTCGCCAGCTCCACTGTACTTTCACAAGCACTAACTTCACTTTCACTCTTACCTTTTAAGGCCGCAAGTTGATCTTTAATAGCCTTCAACTCGGCCGCCATCCTGGCGTACCGAGGGTCATTCGCAGATACAGATCCTGTACAAGGGGCGGGAGTTACTACCTCAGGGGAAGGATCAACTTCCAAAGAGGAGTTAATTAAAGGTTCAATGGAAATATCTAAACTAGGTTCACTAGAAGACTTAGATATAGATCTAGAAGCTCTCCTTACTTTATTTAGCTCTAATTTGCGCACATAGTGCTTCATAGCTAATCAATCTTTTTCATTCAAAATCTCACATTATTTGCACCTATTATCCAGTGCACAATCAAAAACCCCTGCAACCCAAACAAACCGTGTGAGGGTCTACCAAAACTTTCGGTAACCTCATCTTGCATACCTCATTCACACACACACACACAAAAATGAAGTTTCTCACTCATATTAAACAAAAGCAAAATATCAGAATAAACAGAAACACGATTGCCAAATCCCCAAATCAATGTACTTTACCAAAAATAAGTCCGGTACAGCGACACAGGGAAAGCGAAACGAAAAATTCTAATGGCGGACCAACGATGTTGTCGATCCGGCCGGCAGAGATGATCTGAGGAACAGAAAACGGGAATGATTCCAAGTACCACCCTGTAAGGGTTGTTAACCACCTAACCACACAACCACCACACGGCGGTTGCCGTGATTTTTAAAAAATTCTGCCGAACGTCAGAGATTAAGCTATATATATATATAACTGCCAGGTAAGTTCTATTCATAAAAAGGTAAAGATCTGGGTACTAGTTGTGATGTGAACACATTGGAGCTACCTGGGTCATCAGAAGATTGGGCACTTCTCTTACCCTGTTACTAACTTTTTTAAGTAGGAAGAACAGAGGAAAAGCATAAGCGTCGAGTCCATCCCATGAGTGCCGATACACATTCTCCAATACTGAGGATGGTCTGGCACCAGAGAGCAATACATGGGTAACTTTGAGTTTGTAAATGTTGCAAAAAGGTCGATCATTGGAGAACCCCACAAAATTATTACTGTTGCTGCTATCTGAGTACTCTAAGACCATTTTTCACCGATGATCTCAGTCCTCTTGCCAAGCTGATTTGCTACCACATTCCTTTTGTTTGGCTGAGAGTGTGGTTGCGATGTTGTCTGCCCATTTTAGTGTCTCCACTGTGAGATGAGACTCTCGATGGGACTTCATTCCCCCTGTTTACATATGTAGGATGTGTTGTCGGTCATCAACACCTCCGAGTGACCTTGAAAAAGAAGGCAAAACTGACAGGGCCAACACATTGATGTGTTATTGAAGTTCTAATGTCAACCAGGTTCCCGAGGTCATGTGCTGGTTCAGATGAGCTCCCCACCTCACAGACGATGAGAACATGAATAGTCTGAACTTTGGAGGAAAAAAAGACAGGGGACAGCCTTTCTTGAGCTTGGCCAGGTCATTCCACTAAAGGAGATTCTTCCTGGAGTCTGATCCCACAGGAACTAGAGACTGAGGATTGTCTCGATGCTGGGACCATGATGACATAAGGTGCCACTGTAAGTTCCTCATGGAACTAGGGTTGTTATGAACTATTGGTAACGTCTATGCCTGGTGATCTCTAAACAAATGTCTGAGTCCTGTTCAAACTTGTTGGTTTCTTTAGTATCTGCAACCTCACCATCCTTGTGTGCTACAAATAGGAGGTATGGGGGAGTCAACAGCAGCCATTGCCTCGCCCTCCCTGGTCCTAGCTTGGGTGGATAGGGGGCTTGGGCACTGAACATATGAAAACTGTATATGGTCAGTCTGGAAAAAAAAAAGAGAGAGAGAGAGAGAGAGAGAGAGAGAGACTCCATTTGCTCTTTGGTAGAGCAATTTAGTTTAACATTTAGAGAGTTCTTATGAACTTGTCTAACTTATTCTTAACCTAGTTTACCATGTTACTGTTTACTACATCTGCTATAAGTCTATTCCAAGTATCTGTTATTTTGTATGTAAAAAAAATTACCACATTGAGTGGTGTTGTATCTTCTTTGGG
The DNA here is from genome assembly GCF_036898095.1 of Palaemon carinicauda. Lineage (NCBI taxonomy): Eukaryota > Metazoa > Arthropoda > Malacostraca > Decapoda > Palaemonidae > Palaemon > Palaemon carinicauda. The sequence continues at coordinate 114,927,060 of NC_090731.1, read as the reverse complement.
CTCAAGCCATGTCGTCCTGATGGAAAGTTCCTATAGATAGCTTTCTAGGGGATATTTGGCTACAGTGATATTCCCAGAGAATTAACCTTTAGGTCTCCAGAATTCTGACTCTTGGTGCGAATATCCTTAAATTTTCTCTTAAGGATATCGCATAACATCAGGGGACGTATATCTTGATACGACACATAGCAATCTTCACCCCGAATAGCGTTTACTCTTCGAGGGAGAAAGTGGCAAAAATAGAAAGGGAGCCGTTATCAAGGTACCCTTCCTCCCTTACTGCCACGAGTGTTCCTGAGTTGTACCAGAAAGGGTTTCTTTTATGGCCTTTTCAGTTGAGGTATAAATTCTCTGAGCAAAAGCTCGAAGCTGAGTATAGTTATTCCATGCCAAATCTGATCTGTTACCCTTCCAAAGATGATAGGCCTCCTGCTTCTCCAAATAAGCACGTCTACAGTCATCATTGAACTACGGTTTGTCCTTCCCTCGGTACCTTAGCACACGAGAAGGGATACGCCTATCAACTATGTTGACTATATTCTCATTCAAAGGGACAACAGGACCAATTCAAGCACAAAAGATCATGCAAAATCCCATTCCAGTCGTCTTGGGATTTCATATAAGTTTTACAAGAGTGTGATATATCAGGGACAGGCTGCTCAGTCTTCACTACTAATGAAATCAAGGCATGATCAGATGTACCGACTGGAGAACCAACCTTACAAGTTATAACGCCAGGGGAGTCAATGTATACAAGGTCCAAGCAATTACCAGACCTGTGGGTAGCTTCATTTATGATTTGCTCACAGCCTGATTCAGAGGCAATGTCTAAAGCTCTTAAGCCATGGTGATCGGTAGGAGAGATAGAACTTAACCACTCCCTACGGTGAGCATTAAAATCACCAACAAAGACAAAAGAAACCTTTCTATCATCTTCTTGTATCTTAGCCATAATGGTAAGAAGACAATCGAAGAGAGAATCATCCATGTCTGGATTCCGGTAGATCGAACACAAATAAAAGTTGTTATGCCTGCCACAAACTTTTATTACCTGAATCTCATGACATCCACTAGGCGAGAGGTAGTAGAAGAGAAACTGGAGGAGTGGAGAAGATAAATGGAAAATAGAGGATTAAAGATCAGCAGGAAAAAGACAGAGTATTTGAGATTGAAAAATGGCGAAAATGGGAAGTTAGTTTACAAAGAGATATTGAAAAGCGTTGAAAATTTCAAGTATTTAGGATCAACAGTTGCAGAGGAGGGTGATCTGGGAGCAGAAATAAACCACAGAATACAAGCAGGATGGAAGAATTGGAAAAAAGTGCGTGGAGTACTATGCGACAGGAAAATAGGGGTTAAGTTGAAAGGTAAAGTACACAGGACAGTTGTGAGACTGGCAATGATGTATGGAGCAGAGACGTGGGCAATAAAGAAGACAGCCGAGAAGAAGATGGATGTGGCAGAGATGAGAATGTTGTGATGGATGTGTAGGGTGATAAGAAGAGATAAGATACGGAATGAGGTAATTAGAGGTACCACAGGAGTTAGAAAACTATCGGATAAGATCCAAGAGAGTAGACTGAGGTGGTATGGTCATGTCATGAGAAGAGATGAACAGTATATTGAGAGGAGAGTGATGAAAATGGAGGTACAGGGAACGAGAAGGAGAGGGAGACCAAGTGAAGGGGGATGGACTGTATCAAGGATGACCTTTGATCAAAGGGATTAACTGGTGATGAAGTGTGGGACAGATATACATGGAGAAAGCTGACCAGAAACATCGACCCCACATAGAAGTGGGAAAAGATGCAGACGAAGAAGAGGAAGCTTGGTTCCAGACCCAAGCCAGTGCCATGAGGTGCAACAGGTGAGCCCCCAACTCTTCTTTTGATGTATCTATGAAGAGCACCAAATCTGGGGGGGGGAGGTCTACTCCCCTGAGTAGGTTGGTGTTTGACACCCACCACTCAGGTCTCTTTTCTGCTCTTAGACCTACCAACACCAAGGTGTTCAGTGGGCCAAGGTGCTGAGACTTATAGGTCTTTAGCTGCCACTGTAAAGAATGAATGCTTATATGGCCGTTCAGAACCAATTTCTCTAGAGAAATTAAGTGTCCCAGCAGCCTTTGCCAAAAGCCTGCTAGTAACTTATCCTGTGAGAGAAATGGTTGAGCTAACTCTATCAGTCTCTTTCTTCATCTTTCAGTCGAGAAAACTTCTAGTTTGGTCATGATTTTCCTCCCTAAATACATCATCTCTTGATAAGGTTGCAGGTGCCATTTTCAGAATTTACCACAATCCCTAGATCTTGGCAAAATGCGAGAAGCCTGTCTCGGTGGAGGAGAAGGGTCTACCTCAAGTCTGCTAGAACTAACCAATCGTCTAGATAAGCAAGAAGACGAATGCCGTTCTTGTGAGCCCAGAGTAACACTAGGATAACAACCCACGTGAACACCTGAGGTGCTATGGACAAGCCGAGTCACGGCACCTTGAACTGGTATATCTATCTGCTTGATGTGAATCTCAGGTACTTCCTTGAGTATGGATGAATGGAGATTTGGAAGTAAAGTATGCATCCTTGAGGTCTAATGATATTATGAACTCCACTGGTCTGACAGTCTGCCTGACCGTCTGGCCCGTCTCCATCTTGAACAGAGTTTGTTGGACAAACTTGTTTCAGCCTTCAGCTGCCTTTTCTTCAAGAAATCTCTGACTGTAGGAACCTGGAGACCTGTCTGGGACCTCTTGGAGAGCATCCTTCTCTAGCATGGTTGTGTCCAGAACTTGACTGGAGTATATTAATCAACGTTCGCAATCAAAACCTTTCATATATGACCGAGATCAATTAAAAATGATGAATACATTTGCATTTCTTTGTTTTTGATTGGTAAAATATTAGGAAGGATCTGCATGGAATGAAGAATGAGTTTACTTGCGGGTAGACTACCTATGTCTCGTTACGGAAAGGTAGGAGGGAAATGCTTAACTTGACTTCCTGTAAGGAATACAACCATCGAAACTAATAATTTATTTGAACGGGGTTCTAATTGTATGATGGTACATAGTCCTTGTCGGCAGTATAAGATGGCTTGCTCGCATGTTGTTGTGCAAACATAACTTCTTTACCTCCGGGTAAGTGTTTGAAAACAAGCCTCACCCAGCTCACGGAAATAATGAACGTGTGATGACTCGCAACATCATTGCCCAAAGAAATTGGTCATCAACTAAATGTAGCACTGTTAAAATGTTCGTCAGCATATGTGCACCCACAAAATGTACATGCAGCTAGTGCAGCAATCAAACCTACGTCAGCATTAAATGTTTGCCTGCCACTTTGTGGGCAGGACAATCGCCATCGTAAATGAATACTTACTTGCTATCATTTGTAAATGTGAGCAGAAGCTGTCTTTATTCCCTTGGGACTAAAGGCTTGCAAAAAATAACCTTGATTGGTTATGTCTCACTAGCCCATTGTGTGAGAGCTCCAAAGAGCTCTCCATTTCGTAGGGAAAACAACCCCCGAGAAAGTACCCCCAAATGAATTATGTTTCACGAAACTTGGAGTCTAACGAGACTCATTGTGCCTCAAGAGTACAATAACGGCACGAGGCGGCCGCAAGCAATTAGCAGTAAACCATATTTGCAGAAATAACCCTGAAGTTTTGTCTTGGCAAGCGTGCATGCGCAACTGAAGGAGTTCGTTTCAGCCTTTTATGGGGTGTTAGCGAACGCCTGTAGTTGTGAGTTACGTTCAACTATTGTACATGATGTAGATTATGCAAAATCTACTCATAAAGTTTACTAAATAATAGTATAATATTAACAGCAAGTAAAAATGATAACCAGCATACATGAAATATAAGTATATTTAATATTTCACAAAAGTATTTACAGTATTATAACAAGATCCGCCGAATATTCACAGCAAACCAAAACTAATTACTAACATATATACAGCAAATCAAAACTAATTATTAATATATATACAGTATAAGTTATTATGAAGAAATAGGTATTGAGTTGACTTCACAACTTCTATGTAGCTAGGGACAGACAACATTACTTAGTTTCAGATATAAATGTTGATATGTAAGAACACAGCTTCTGATGTTGAATAGATGAATATCTTTAACTTCTTTATACTCTCCAATATACTCTACAGTACATGTATCATATCATTGGAATTTCCGTAAAAAATTTCAGATCACAGTGGATGTAGCTGAAATGTCTCCAGTCACGAGTATTGTTCAGTTATGCAAGCTGCTTCTCGGTCATCACCTGTCCTTTATATATGAGGGACCAATACAGTGGTACCTCTACATACAAAACTGCTTCGTATGTTAAAACAATCGTATGTTGGAGCAAATATTCCCATAAGAATACACCGTAATTTGTATAATTCGTTCCACACCACAAAAACCTATATTAACTCCTTAATAAATTACTACATATAATTACACATAACAATAACATAACTGCATAATATGAAAGAAGCATGTAAAAAACGATAATTATAAAGAAATAATAAATAAAAAATGTGTTTTATTGCCAATTTACCTTAGACACAGGCCAATGCAGGTGTAGGATTTGCTACGCCAGGAGTAGACGGACGATCAGCGAGAAGGTAGACATGGTGTTAACATGTTCTTTAAATAAATACTCTCTCTCTCTCTCTCTCTCTCTCTCTCTCTCTCTCTCTCTCTCTCTCTCTCTCTCTCTCTCTCTCTATCTATTAATTTTTTCTGAGAGAGAGAGAGAGAGAGAGAGAGAGAGAGAGAGAGAGAGAGAGAGAGAGAGAGATTAAACAAAAATGTGTTGTGTACATATGATTTTTACCAGCGTCAACGAGTTGAAAGACAATGAAATGTAACTAAAAATAGAAATATCAGCGAATCTGAATTCCTTTATTAACTAAAACAATTATTGATACAAACACACTAGTGTGCATATGCGCAAACACACACACACACGCAGGAGGAGACACGATCGGCGAGGAGTAGAGATGGTGACTGCGATAACGTACCGTAACTTACACTACGGAAACTTTAATCTAACTTACTGTAGCTTATTTCCTTTTTTTTATTTTTATATTTCATATCTTTTAAATTTTTTTTCTTTTGATTTTTAATTTTCATCACTTTCAGTAACGAGTCACGGTACATTATCGCAGTCACCATCTCTACCTCCTCCCCGACCGTCTGTCTCTTACTGCGTAGCAATTCTTGCACCTGTGTAAGTGTGTTTGTGCATACGAACATGAGTGTGTTTGTATCAATATTTGTTTTAGTTAATAAAGGAATTCAGATTAGCTGTTATTATTTTCTTAGTAACATTTAATTGTTTTTCAACGTTAAAAATCATATGTACTCTAAACACATTTTTGCTTAATCTCTCTCTCTCTCTCTCTCTCTCTCTCTCTCTCTCTCTCTCTCTCTCTCTCTCTCTCTCTCGGAAAAAAAAATAATAGACGTCTCTAACACTATAGAGAGAGAGAGAGAGAGAGAGAGAGAGAGAGAGAGAGAGAGAGAGAGAGATTTTATTTAAAGAACATGTTAATGTTATGTTTAGAGAGAAACAAAAAAGAAAGAAGACTTTTCTAAAAGAGCTTGTTAATGCTATCTTGGTTTTCTTTGCTTCACTTTTTTCTTTCTTTCTGTTCATCACGCTGGTCCTTCTCACAAGTGATCGTTGCCAACAATCTCCTTGTCCTTTATCCCTATCAACAAAAGGCGTTCTATCTCTTACAGGGTATTGCTACGATGTCTTGTAATAATGGTGATCCCTTTCGATGGTTTATCTGCTTTAATGGCTGCCTTCTGCTTGATGATCGTCGAGTTAATAGGCCTATTCCGGCCATATTGTTTAGCCATACAGTATCACTCACATGCACACTGCTCTCATGTTTTTCTATAATTTCTTGCTTCAATTCTAATGAAAGAATTGCCTTTTTCCTTTTCTCACCACTACCTGTACTGAAACTTAGCTTCCTAGGCACCATAATTATAGGTAAAATAAAAAAGGAAATGTGAGAAAAGGAAGAAAATAAGCACTGTTAATAACACACCAAACAGAGGACAACCACACGATACACACAAGAACAGAGAACAGAGCACTTGACGCTCAGTGGCGTCCCTCTTACGTGCTGCCATCTACCAGCGTAAACAAGATCTACATCGAATGATGGAGCATTGCTTCGGGTGTCGAGACAGAAATTTGGTCGAATTTTACTTCAGATGTTTGAAAATTCGTTTGTTAGGACAATCGTATGTAGAGGTTCCACTGTACTACCGAATGTTCTTGACAGATTAGAAGCGCCCAGGATTTGCATTACGCAACGTGAAAGAGCGCCAGGGACTCGCTCTTAAATCTTCTTTCTGGAACTGAAGGAGTATCTACAACTCTCGTTCCAGAATGCAACGATATTTCAGTCATAATTGTTATATTTTTACATTAACAGACATGAACACATTAATTGTTTAATTTTATATCATATATGAAAAAACTAGGCACTTTTCACCAGCTTTAATTCAATATACATAAATTTAGTGTACTGTACATATAACATTGTGTAAACCTTCTCAAGGAAGCTAGTCTCGCATGTAATGGTTTGTTGGCCTAGAATGCAAAGAACACAAACTCTTGGCAGGTTTGTTCAGGCTTGCTAGCGAGCACCAGTGAGTGCTGACAAACGCTGGTTGGCGCAAGCGAACGTTGGCTGGCACTAGCGAATGTTGGCTGGCGCTAGCAAACGCTGGCTGGTGATAGCAAACACTGCCAGGCGCTAACGAACGCTGCTGGGCACTAGTGAATGCTGCCGGGTACTAGTGAACGCTGCCGGGCGCTGGTGAACGCTGCTGGGCACTAGTGAACGCTGCCGGGTACTAGTGAACGCTGCCGGGCGCTGGTGAACGCTGCCGGGCACTAGCAAATGCTGCCGGGCACTAGCGAGCACTGTCGGGCGCTAGCGAACGCTGCCGGGCGTTAGTGAGCACTGGTGAGGGGTGAGTTGACTCTTATCTGTAAGGATGGGTACAGGAATTGTGAGTCTGGTAGCACCTGAGGCAACAGTGAGCTGAAGCACTACGCGCTAGTGAGTAGGGTCTCACAAAATCGCTAGAGCTCAGTGGATGGATGCGCAACAGTGCGCATGACTTCTTTGCGAAACTAAAGTCTTTGCTTATCCTACCCCCATAGGGGAGTTGACGAGTAGCCTTATGTCATTCCCTCATTAGGAAGAAAAAAAAAGCCGTGCTGGACTTGAAGAATAGCAGTTTCTCCCTCATAAGGCAAGAGTCCCAAAGGGCTTGACCTCACAAAATTCCATGAACTTTGCTGTGACTAACAGGCAAGATAGAGGCAATAACCCCAAAGAGTTATAATCTACGAGCAGTTTCTTCCTTGTATCTGATTGAAACCAGGAGTCGCATATCTCGAATAGCCTGGCCTCACAAAACTTCATGGGCTTTGTTGTACCCCACAGGCATGATGCACTGTAGATAATAGCCCAGAAGATTTATATCCTACAAGGAATTTCTCCCTCGTAAGAGGTTGAAACAATAAGGGCACAACAGAGCTCCATGAGCCTTGTTGTGCCCAACATATATAATGTCAGCAATAACCCCATAGAATTATAGCCTACGAGAATTGTCGATGGAAGAGTCAGTGACCCCATGCAGTCGGCAGGCATCACCATCTGCCGCAAAGATTCCGAAGGGGAATAGTTCACGAGACTCGTTTTGTACCCTGAGGGTATGATGGTGATGAGCAGGAGTTGCAAGCAGTCACCTAACTCCTCCGTCGCCAAGCTTCGAAGAGCAAGAGCAGGGCACGGACGAATACAATTCCCACTGGAGGAATCCACCGGGGGGAAACCCCTCAAGCAAAGGCAGCCTCTCCCGCTAGTGGAAAATGAGACCAACCCTTGTTGCCGCTGTCGGCAATTCTCCCGCCAAGTGGGAAAACCGCTGGACAGAAGGGTGGAGGGTAACTCTCCTTCAAAAGGTAAAGTTGCCTCACACCTGGTGGAGGTTAACTCTCCCTCGGAAGGGGAATTCATCCAATACCTGGAGGCAGACCTCCAGGCAGTGCTCTCTGCTTCCCGTCAACAAGTTTTGTTCAAGTTAAAGGTTAGCATCGAGGGCTACCTGTGAAACATAGCCAAACCTGTTTCTTGGTTCACCCTGAAGGGATCATCCTGACTAGAAAACCCAAGGGAAACCAGTTTACCACTGCTATTGTTCCTAAGCCGGAGCTGCAGGAATGAAGTCACTGAGTGACGACATGGATACAGTGTCAGGTACACTTCAACTTCTCGAGTCAGGTGATATAAATAATGCCGCATTAGTTTTTACAGATTTATTGTTCCCAAATAGCTATATTTTAAGTGTTTTTAATATAAATTTTAGTGTACAGTATGTTTGTGTCATTTTTACATGCAATAGTAATATTTTAATACTAATATTTAGTGTACTGTACTGTATGTATTTAACTTTAGTTTATTCTTTTTATTCTCTTAGGAAAATACTACACTGTACCAAATTTTAAGAGTAATTTACATTTTTCCTAGCAATACAAAACTGGGTCCTTTAATTACGGAGATTACTTCAATCGGTCGTTAAAACGGATAAAGAGCAGTTATCCAACAGGAGAGGGTATTGCACGAGAAGCCCCGGCCTGTTTCCAGTAGGCTGTCATTCAATTTTTGATAGTTTTTCCCAGGACTAAGAAGAGTGGCTTGAGGAAGGAAGTTTGTTATTTGTTCCTACACACCATACAAACCCTCATCCTTTAATTAGGGAAACTCACTACCACGAGAGTTGGAAGTCCCCTATGAACTAAAACTGGAGGGTTCTGTAAATTTTTTTGAAGAGTTCCAGGCTTGATCTGTGGAGCAGCAAAGCTTGGACACTGTTACCCCTATCTTTTTATCACAAGGATGAGATACTAATATGACCAAGGTCGTACAATGAATTGTACCATATCAATTCAAAAAAATCATACCCCCGAAGGGAACATCAGTGAGAATCAAATACATAGTCTATAATTAAAGGGTTGGTATCAGATTCAACATTCCCCAGCTGGCATGGGGGGTAGGGAAATATACTTCTTTAGATAAAAAGAATGGCACTCCAAAGTGCAACTTACCAGCATCTGGTCAGACCCCCATATAATGCCTTGACTGCTGACCCAAAGAGAGGGATAGAGGAATGAAAGAGTTATTCTATCTTTCATTCCTGACTTATGTCAAAAAATCCATAGAGGAGATACAATGTTGTCCTCTGTGGGAGCTGGGCTAGTTACACAACTGCTGATCAGCCACTACAGGTCCAAGCACAAAGGTATCAGGGGGTTTGTGGGTGTACTCTCCCAAATAAAAGGCTGAGAAGGTTGCCTACCTTTCCAGAGACCTGCCTTCAACACCTATCCCACAGACAAATTTCTAATAAAAGCGAGTGAGGGGCTAAGACCCCTGACTTCGTGAGCCCTGGTCCTGACTGGAGCCTCGACTCTCCCGTCACCTGAGGTGTACATTCCACATATTGTCTCATGAAGCCAAAAAGAGATCGTGTTCCTTGACAGCTCTTTCATGGACCTGTCAGTGCTAAAAGAAGTCTCCTTCAATCAGCCTGAGGTGTTGGGACCTTTGCAAATAGCACTGCATAATCCTCACGGGAACCAAAAGCATCTTGTCTTCCTAAACACCAGATGCCTCGAGGAGATAGAGAAAGACTCAAACCTGGGGTCATGCACCACCGGATTCTGAGTCAGGACCACAAATCTGGCACAAAAATATTTAAAGGAGACCTCCTTCTATTCAAGAATGTGGGTAACTACATAAGAGAAACCAAGCAACTCGCATACTCTCTTCGCTAACATAAGGTTAGCAGCAAGACAGTCTTAAGAGTCAGATCCCAGTCTGATGACCTAAAAGGCTCAAACTGGTACACATTAGAAGCCTGAGAACCATGGTCACATTCCACTCCAAGGGTCTGAGATCCATCCAGGTGTAGAACGACTACTCAAAGCTTCCAATGAGCATTTACAACTCCTTGACAGCAGACAGGTCTATATCCTTCGGCCAAAAGCCGATAATCAAGGCTGAGCAGTAGCCTTCAACAGCCACGATTGAGAGATGCTCCTCTCAGAGAGGTTATACAAGGAAATCCGCGATCTGTGCTGGAGAAGAGTGGGCCACAGGGGCAGCTCACAGGAATTAGACCAGAAGAGCAAGCAGATCAGCATGAGGCCATCTGGGAGCTTCCAGAGTCACCCAGATTCTCAGCGAAATCAAAAGCAGAATCAAGCTGAGCGGTTGAAAGGTGTAACTATCCATGTGATCCAATGGGTGTTGGAAGGCATCTTTGAACACAGCCCATGGATTCAGAATGAATCCAATGGGCTGCTGCTTCTTCAGCCGTGTGGCACACAGATAGATCCCCGGAGAGCCCCACAGAGCAAGGAGCTTTTCTGCAACTGGAAGATATAGGGACCACTCTGCTGCTACACCCTGTCATTGGCAGCTGAGTGTGTCTTCTAGCACATTCATCTTTCCTGGAACATACCTCACTGACAACTTTATAGCACGGAATGCTGCCCATACATGTAACCACCCCATCATTTCGCAGAGGGGGGCGCAAGACCGTGTCTTCCTGTTCATTAACATCAGCCACTACAGTCGTAGTGTTGCTCATCAGTATTGCCGAGTACCTTCTCTAACGTTCTTGTAGTGCATGCAAACCTCAAAAGGCTACTTCCATCTCGAGGACATTGACAAGCAGATGCTTCTCATCTTTAGTCCACCATCCTTAGGTGACCAGAAAATCCAGGTGTGCTCCCCCCTCCTTCAATGCATCCGAGAAAAGATAAAAATTCAGAGGCAAAAAGTCAAGAGGGATTCCTCTGGAGGGTGTCCTTTTCAAGCCACCAGGCCAGCTCATTCCAGCCCTCCTGAGTCATCAGTACCAGGAAATCCCTATTGGCTATCCAGTGATCCTTCAGACAACATTGAAAAGATATCTGGTGGAGTCGCCCACGAGGAACTAGCTTCTCCGAGGACAGAAGACCAAGAAGATGTTGCCAGTGTTAAGCTGGAACTACTGTCTTAAATTGAGAACAGTCACGCAATTTCCCTCAGCTTGCTAATGCAATCGTCTGTGGGAAAGACTCTCGCTGCTGCCGAGTCTTTCAGCATGCCAAGGTAGTGTACTTCAACTTCTGCTTGGGTATGAAGAGATTTGACATCTCAAAGATCACCACAATCCCCACACCATGCCAAAAAGCAAAATTCCAATATCGATCCTGACTAATCGTCAAGATACCTCAGATGTATTCATTGTGAATGGACCCAAGCGGCTACCATGAACACCAGATTGAACACCTAGGGAGCCATACACAGTCCGAAGCACAGTCCAGACCGTGCCCCAGAGGAAGAAGGGGAAATACTTTCAAGAGGTCTAACGAAAAGGCATTTGAAAGTACATGTCCATCAGATCTACCAAAACATCGAAGTCTTCCTCTCTGATGGAAGGCAGCACAGGACACATTGTTTCCATCTTAAACTTTGTTTGGCAAACAAACTTGTTTAGAGAGAAGTTGATAACCGGTCTCCAGCCCCATCCCCATCTCCACCAGGAAGAGTAAACTGAAGAAGCCCGGAGATTTGTCTGAAACAACTTTGAACTTGTTATTCTCCAACTCTACTGCTACCTCTGCCTGCCAGGCCAGGGATTCTGTCCATGGCTTAAGAGGGGAAGGAGAAGGCACACTTACAAGGCTGCATAACACCAAATAAGTGAGGCTGGAGGGAAAACTACTGACACTGAGGAAGGAGGATCAGACTCCTGACGGCCAGGCAAAAAGGTAGGGCCAATGGACACGAGGGAAGGGATGGAGAATACTGACACTGGGTCAGGGTTTGGGGTCACCCCAGGGGCAGGGGAAAAAAATTTTCTTTTCTTTTTTACTTTACCCTGCACCTTACTAGCCACAGCATGGGCAACCAAGCCAGGCTTACTGATCACAAGATTCCTCAATACCAGGGAAACCACCACGCCCTTCACCACTGATGCCAGCCACGAGATACTGAGAAAGAGACAGCCATGGTTACTAACTCTCTCAAGACAGTAATGAAGGGCCTACCTGCAAGACCTTAGGAAGCCTTAGCCTACCTTAGGTCAACTCCTCGTTAACAGTCTACACAGTTACAGTTGAAGGCCGTCAGCCTCCAAAGGGGAGCGTCAAATACTTGGAGTTCCCCACTCCAGCAAAGCCTGAAAAGGAGACTGATGTCGATCTGTGCCATCTTGTCCGTTCCAGGGGTGTAAACAAAGGGTGGCAACAGTAGTGACACCTCCCAGGGAGACAGGGGTGGCGGCAGTCTTCGCAAGCATCTTCTTGGGTGTTGCCCAGTCTAACAAAGACGAATGGCTAGCACGCTTCCTCCCTTCCAGGCTTATGTCTGCCACAGCATCGGAGGCCACGATCAACACTTAGAGTAAGGGGATGTCTACAAATGGACATGGCCCCCCAGAATGAAGCACAGAGGGAGGGCGAAGCCACAACTAGCTTCACAATGAAGCAGTAGCAATGTCCACCTCCACGAAGTGCTGAAGTCTGTCCTCTGATGGGGAAACAAGAATTACAATGGAGGGCCTTAGCAAGTGTAAGGCTTTTGACCTCTGAAAGGTAAAAGATAAAGTGAAGTCACCCTGGGAGGGAGGCAATGTCAACCCACTAGGGGGAACAACAGTCTCTCCCCGACACTAGGGCTGCCAAGGCGTTGACCAATCACTATTCTTACCTGAATGCCCTTTAGAGGTAAAGGATAAAAACTGAAATTGAAAAGATACACCACCACTCAATGTGGTAATGTCTTTACATACAATATAGCAAGTACATGGAACAGACTTCCAGCAGATGTAGTAAACAGTAACAAGGTAAACAAAAGAGACAGAGGAATGTTTTCCAAGGGAAGAAGAAAAAGGCAGGGACTTCTTAGGATTTGAGAAAGACCCTGAGGGCGAAGTCCCTTTTGGACTTCTCCTTCTTCCTCCTGCCGAACAACACTCCCTACATTCATTACATGGTGAGGCTTACGCACATACGTATCCTCAGCAAAAATTACATAGCCTGTGATGATCTACCTCTATAATACTCATAAAGGTGACGTAGGTCTTGGACGGCACTCCAGGGCATGTCCATATGATGAATAGTGAGACACACTAGCTGGAAGAAAAAGAGAAAATTATTAGAATTTTCCAAAGTAAACAAAAGCTAAAACTGCCAAGTTTCCAGAAGAGAGGAACAAGTTCACTCTCTGAAGGTGAAATCCAATTGAGGCTACTAAGAGTTGAGGGGTGAGCGGTTGCCTCCGCGCTAATGCTAAGGTAATTACAGGTCGGTTGATTACACCTCATTAAAAGTTTCAACTGCTGTATTTCAGCCTTCACTGTTCTCCTTCTCTTCAAAGTAAAGAAAAGTTTGTATTCGTGGAGGAACAATAAATCTGCAAATGTGGACAACTGTAATGTAATTTATGAAATCATTATATAACAAATATAAAAAGAATACTGTACTTTGTCTTAACTGCCATAACAGGTATCTAGATGAATAAGAGGTCATAATGTACTAATGCAGGCAATTTTAAAAGTGAAAGGAGGCTAAAAATTACAGATTTAAACAAAATATTAGTGGGTACTAATAGCGCTACTTCTATACCTGTAAGCCTGATATAAGCTCCATATTGCAGCCGCACAATATATGGACGTACGAATATCAGCCACTTCCTTCTCACCACTTGATGCTGGAAAGATGCCTAAGGTAATACTCTGATTCTGCAGCAGTTGTCGTTTTACTGAAAAAAAAAAAATTAATATCATACTAATGTTGTAAAGTGACTTCTTACAAATTGGCTTCAATAGAATAAATCTAAGACATGCCTCACTCAATCATCTGTGCCACAATAAAGTACAAATCTTATCAGCATGAAAAGAAAATTCCCCAAATTACAGCTATTCGTAAATTTACTATTGCACACGGTAAGAAAATTACAGCATATCATAATACAGTATGAAAAACTATAGCATAACTATTCTGCAGCCTCTCAAAACTTTCCTGACCTCAATTAACTGGGCTACCAAAGTCACGCATTTTTGGGCTCAGCCATGTCATCCTGATGAAAGGTTCCTTTAGGCAGCTTTCTAAGGGATATTTAGCTACAGTGATACTCCCAGAGAATTGACCATAGGTCTCCAGAATTCTAACTCCTGGCACGAGTATCCTTAAGAAAATTCTTAAGGATAAAGCATAATATCAGGGAACGTATTTCTTGATACGACACATGGCAATCTTCACCCCGAATAGAGTTTTCACTCTGAGGGGGAAGAGTGGCGAAAATGAAGTCCATATACTGAAAAAAGTTCAGTGATGAAGCAATTTTCCTTGGATCATGACCTGCTGGTGTACTGTCAGGATCCGCTCTGCGAATACAGTAGGTGAGCTTCGCCCTCAGTTGTTTTAGGGATAAGTTTGATCCTGAAGTTTCTCCTTTGAAGAGCTGTCCTTCCATGAAGTCTGAAGTTCTTCGAAGATAGACCTTTAGACATTCTACTGGACACAGAGAGACATCTTTCTTCAGAGGGCAGATTCTCCAGGGACCCCATCTCTTAGTGGGTAGCTTGTTTTTGGCGAGAAAGGTTGGATCAGGAAAAAGATTCAGTTCTCCCACTTCTGTGAACTCAATATGGCCCTTGTTTCTGGATAGGGCAACTATTTCACTAACTCTAGCCCCTGAGGCTATAGCAAACAGGAAAATAACTTTTTGAGTTAGATCCTTAAGAGAGCAATCTTCATTGTTCACGGTTGAAGCATAGTGTAGGACCTTGTCCAAGGACCATGAAATGGGCTTTGGAGGAGCTGCAGGCCTAAGTCTAGCACATGCCTTTGGGATCTTGTTAAAAGATTTCATTCGTCAGGTCCACTTGGAAGGCGTATAGCAGAGGTCTACTCAGAGCCGACTTACACGCAGTTATCGTGTTGGGTGTCAGACCTTACCTTATTGCCTTATTTTTTGTTTGGGTTCCCCCAGGTCCCTCAGTGTGAGGCACCTCGTATATCCACCAGAGAGTTGCTAATGCATCTTCCGGTGTATTTTGCATCTTCCAGTCTTGGATGGTCTGGGATGCATCTTAGGTATTTATCGAGCTGATTCTTAAACACATCTACGCTCACTCCTGATATGTTTCTTAGATGAGCTGGCAGCACATTAAATAGTCGCTGCATTATCAATGCTGGTGCGTAGTGGATTAATGTCCTGTGCGCCTTTCTCAGTTTACCTGGAATGCTTTTTGGCACTATTAATCTACCTCGGCTTGCTCTTTCTGATATTTTAAGCTCCATGATGTTTTCAGCAATTCCTTCTATTTGCTTCCATGCTTGTATTATCATGTAGCGTTCTCTTCTCCTTTCTAGACTGTATAGTTTTAAAAATTGCAGTCTTTCGGTCCTTTTGCTTTGACGAAAGCAACTAACTTTTTCCAAGACGATTCATAATGTCTTCTGGTTGACTTGGACATGTATTCTTCTAAGAAGTCTATACTGCCTTTTGAGATCCCAAATCTTTTCTTAACCACTAAGGCGAGAAAATCATGAGATGAAGGTTTGGGTCCTCTGTGATGAAGCGAAGACAGTCGACTTCTGAATGTTGTCGCTCGTCGCGAAGAGGTTGATCCGCAGTTCCGGGACTCGTAAGATGAAGGAGAATGAGTCAGCATCTAGGACCATTCTGACTATCAGCTTGAGCCTGGATAGAGCGTCCGCCGTCACATTGCGGAACCCTTGTTTTCCGCCAGACGGTAGATGGCTAATATCAAATGGTTGATATGGGGCGATCTCAAGCCTTGTCGGTTCAGACATCTCATTACCACTTTGCTGTCCAGGATCAGCCTGATGTGGGCTGATCTGCGAGGGGAGAGTTATTTCAACGTCAAAAGGACTGCCATGGCCTCCAAAATGTTGATGTGAAAGGACTTGAGCAGGGAAGATCAAGTCCCTTAGACTTTCCTTTGATGGGAGTGACCTCCCCATCCTTCCATCGAGGCATCCGTGTGGATGGTTATTGATGGTGGAGGTGGTTGTGAGGGCACGGTCCTCTTTAGGTTCTTGGCCTTCGACCATGGCTTGAGAAGTGATCGTAGTAAGGTCAGTATCGGTCTTTTTTATCTCTTCGAGAATTCGATGCGTATCTTCTCCAGACTCCTGACGCATCTTTCAGCTGTGCTTTTAGCACTGGGTCTGTCCCTGATGCGAACTGGAGAGAACCCAGTACTCTTTCCTGTTGGCGTCTTGAGATCCTGTCGGATTTCAGTAGTCTCTTGACAGATCCTACAATCTCTATCCTCTTCCCTGGGGGAATGGAGAGATGGTGTGACTGTAAGTTCCAATGGATTCCCAGCCATTGAAACTCCTAAGCTCGAGAGAGTCGAAACTTCTTGAAGTTGATCTTGAATCACAGATGTTCCAGGAACTGGATCACTTTCTTGGATTGTTGCAGACAAGCTGTCCTGGATGCTGTCCACACCAGCCACTCGTCCAGGTACGCTGCTACCTGAACAACTTCTAGGCGTAGTTGTTGAACAACTGCATCTGCAAGTTTCGTGAAGATCCTTGGGGCTATGTTTAGTCAGAAGGATATGGCTCTGAAGACATGCCTTTTCTTCAGTGGCTTGAATCCTAAGTAGGAGGAGAGGGGGCGGTTGACTTGAAAATGGCAGTAAGCATCTGTCAGGTCTATTGAGACTATGTACACCCCTTTTGGTAACAGGGTCCTTATGTGCTGAAGGGTTAACATCCTAAACTTGCTGTTCTCGATGAACTTGTTCAGTGGGGACAAGTCTAGAATGACTCTGAGTTTGTCTGGGCCCTTCTTGGGAACACAAAACAGCCTTCCCTGGAATTTGAAGGACTTTGCCCTCCTTATTCCCCATTTGCTCAATAGTTCTAGGGGATATCCTTCCATTGAGGGGGTGGAGTGTTGGAAGAATTGAGGAAATGATGATGGAGGCTTGCTCCAGCTCTATCCAAGTCTGTTCTTGATTAGGATATAGAATAAATTATTGTCTATCATACTTGTTTAATATGACAAATTAGGAGATAATTTGTATTCTTCCTAACTATACAAACCTTAGCTATTTAATATGGGTATTACTTTCGGCGTAGCTGAAATGACGAGCCATTAGAAATTTAACGAGGGTTTACTACCGCACCGCTAGTTAGCTGGGAGTAGGGAGGGTAGCCTGCTACCCTCCCCCCATCACACACCTGTGTTCTGAGCTCACTTCTGAGGACTTCAAGGGGGATAGGGCTGGCGGGCAAGTTTGATTAAATAGTTAAGGTTTGTATAGTTAGGAAAAATACAAATTATCTCCGAATTTGTCGTTTGTTCCGTAACTGAAATACAAACCACGCTATTTAATATGGGTGACTCAACCCTTAGGAAGGGGGGAAAAGTCCCAGCCATACTGGCTTTTGGCTTTTGCCCGGGGACTCATTATCTAAGTGTGTCAGCACTCAACAATAAAGAGTCCCTGCACCTCGCTCGCACCTTGCTATGTAAGGGCTGCGGCCTACATAAGCTGTGTGTGAAGGATTATGTGTGACTCGTCCTAGGAAGTTGTCCTGAAGTTCTTTAGATGGAAACTTTAGGCCAGGACTCTCCCAATATCACCTCGTTAGGGTATGGGGACGTGACAGTATTAACTTAATACTAGGAACACAAGGAAACATGGTTTACCTGCAGTGGTTTGAGGTCAGCTGTGCAGAGAACCCAGGATGCTGCTTTCCCCAAGAGAGGGAAGGATGAAGAAAAGAATAAGGGCCAGACATACCTTTTCTTTCATGCAGACTAAAACCGGGTAACAATGCCCTCAACCCTCTGCTACTTGTCCATTAAGGAGCCTGAGGTTTAAACCAGCTGTTGTGCAGCCACCACAGGGTCAATATCAAACCTCCTGTGGGTCATGTCTTGCAGGTAGTGGGCTGTGAAGGTCGTCTGACACTTCCACACCCCTGCTTGTAGAACCTGCGTCATGAGAAGTTCTTCTTGAAGGCCAGGGACGTAGCTACGCCCTTGACATCATGCGCTCTAAGGCGACATGACGGAGGAGTGTCTGGATTCAGAGACATATGGATCACCCTAGGAATCCATGCCGAAATGTCATTCTTGGTGACCCTCCTCTTTGTTCTCCCAGTGCTCACAAACAAAGCTTGCACTTGGGGACGAATGTAGCCGTTCTTTGAGATATAACCTCAGACTCCTTACTGGACACAGTAGGGGATGGTCGGGGTCATGTGTTACAGAACAAAGACTCGAAATCCGGAAAGAGTCGAATCGAGGATCCGCCACTCCCGGATTCTGTGTCTTAGCCAAAAACTCAGAGCCGAATCTGAACGTTACCTCCCCTCATCCCCTTGCATGGGTAATGTCATTCGAGAGACCATGAAGTTCACTGACTCGCTTGGCCGAGGCCAAAGCTAGTAGGAACACCGCCTTCCAAGTTAGGTGGCGATCAGAAGCCTGGCGTAATGGTTCGTAGGGAGGTCTCTTATGAGACCTGAGAACTCGAACCACATTCCATGGAGGAGGTCTCTCTTCCGACTGAGGGCAGGTAAGATCATATCTTCGTATGAGTAGGGAAAGTTCCAGCGAGGAAGAAATGTCCACTCCTTTGAGCCTGAAGGCAAGACTTAAGGCTGAGTGATAGCCTGTCATTGCCGAGACTGAAAGGCGCATTCTTCCCGCAAATATACGAAGAACTCCGCTATCGCTGGAATAGTGGTATCGAGTGGAGAGATACCCCTTCACGACTCCAACCACAGAAAACTCACCACATTGCCTGGTAGACCCCTGCGGATGACCTACGCAGGTGTCCAGACATCCCGTTCGCAACTTGTTGCGACAATCCTCTCTTAGTGAGGAGATGCTGGATAGTCTCCAGGCGTGAGGTCGAAGCGAAGCTACAGCTTTGTGAAAGATGTTGGCATGTGGTTGTCTAAGTAGATTGTGTCGTAGAAGGAGCTCTCTCGGTAACTCTGATAGGGGTTGCAGAAGGTCCGGAAACCATTCCGTGTGATGCCATAGCGTAGCTATAAAGGGTCATCGAGAGATTGACCGATATTCTGGTCTTGTTGAGCACCCTCCTCATCAGACAGAACGGAAGAAAAGCGTACACGTGGGTGCTGTCCCACCGTTGTTGGAAGGCATCTTGCCAGAGTGCCTTGGGATCTGGGACTGGGGGGCAATACAGCGGGAGCTTGAAGTTCAGCACTGTAGCAAACCGATCCACAGTCGGGTAACCCCACAAAGTCAGGACTTTGTTGGCTACTGAATGATCCAAGGACCACTCGGTACTCATTATCTGAGACGCTCTGCTCAGACTGTCGGCGAGCACATTCCCTTTGTCTGGAATGAGGCGAGCCGATAGAGGAATCGAGTGGACTTCGGTCCATCTCAGTATCTCTACTCAGAGATGGGATAGCTGCATTGAAAAGGTACCTCCTTGCTTGTTGATGTAAGCCACTACTGTGGTGTTGTAGCTCATCACACCACAGAATGATCCGCCAGGTCTTTGTTGGAACTGTTGAAGGGCCAGGAAGGCGGCCTTCATCTCTAGCAGATTCATATGGAGGCCCTTTTCCGATTCTGACTACAGGCCTGAGGTACTATAGTACAGAACGTGTCTCCCCCCCCCTTCTTTTGAGGTGTCCGAAAACAGCATCCAAACCGGGGAAGGAAACGAGAAGATCCATTCTTCTTCGTAGGTTCTCGCCTGTCACCCACCACTGGCGGTGCGTCAGTTCCGCAGGATCCATAGGGATCATGATGTCCGGAGAATCGCAGTCTTGATTCCACTAGGACCTGAGTCGCTCCTGGAGAGACCTCCTCCTGAGGCGACCGTTGAGAACTAGACGAGCCAAGGGTAAAAGATGACCGAGGAGACGTAACCACGATTGGGTTGGAAGCTCTTCTCGTCTGAGGAAAAGGCTTGCGACTCTTCTCAGCCTTGCTATCCTGTCGTCTGATGGAAAGGCCTTATGGAGATTAGTGTCTATAATCATGCCTAGGTGAACCAGTCTTTGATTGGGCAGCAGAGCAGACTTCTCGAGACTTACCATGACCCTTAGGTCCTGGCAAAGTCCTAGAAGTTTGTCTCGGTGTCAAAGAGGGAATGACTCCGAGTCTGCTAGAATCAGGCAGTTATCTAGATAATGGAGGAGACGGAAGCCGATCCCGAGTGTCCACGATGATATTAGGGTGAACACTCTGGTGAAACCCTGTGGTGCTGTGGAGACCGAAACACGGCACCTTGAACTGGTACTCATTGTTGTCTATGCTGAATCCTAAGTACTCCCTTGAAGACGGATGGACTGAGATCTGGAAGTACGGCCTTCAGGTCCAGTATACACAAGAAGTCTTGCGGTTTGCTGCAAGACTGACTGTGTCTGCGGTCTCCATGCTGACCGGAGTTTGCTTTAATCTGGGCTTCTGCATGCAGAGTTCACCCCCTTGCTGATCCCATGGCAAGGGTGCTAAATGACACCAGATTCGTCCTCAGGGGAGGTAGAGGGGTTGTGAACAGGACGCGATATCCCTGACTGATTACGGAAATCATCCAGGAAACGGCCCTGAGTTGCCACAACCTGTCTGCGCAACCCTGTAGGTATCCCGCCACTGGCGGACATGCAGGGGAACTGCCAATCCTAGCGTTTGCGGCCTCGGCTGCTCCTTCTGGGATTCTTCCCTCCCCTGGGGAACTACTTGCCTTTCTTGTCCTTGACCAGAAAGGGCTTAGACCCCACTGTCTTAGCTGCCGTTGTTTCGGTGGGACGTGGTTGCTGAGGTGCTGGAGGTTTATAGGGCTTGAATGTCAAAGCCTCATATAGGAGGGAGTCTTGATGACTTCCTACACCTCTCAGCTGCCTGCTTCACATCCTTAGGATCAAACAGGTTCGTTCCCATAACGAAAGAATGTCTGAGCCTGTAGATTTTGGTGCTAGGGGACTCCCGGTACTGTCTTGGAGTCCTTTGACTCCCTCCCGGGAGGGATGCAGAACTCCAACCATGACGGAGGCAGGCTCTTCTCCACCCCTTTTCGAGAAGACTTTACCACACGAGGTGGGGTTTCCCTCAATGGTGTGATTGGGGAACATCTCACCTCCTGTGACTCTCCTGAGGGCGGGAAAACTTCATCCGAAGGTGAGGGAGAAAAGTCTGAGGGGGGAGAGTGCCTGCCTTGAAGACTTACGAGGAGACAGCTACGTTCCCGGAGAAGTTACCTCGTCCAAAACTACTTTTTCCTCTTCGGGGGAGTAGATGCAGCCAAGGATTTGTGGCTCGACTCAGAGAGAACAGCTTAAAAGCCTGTGCTACCGCTCTGATTAGAGTCCCAAACCAGGCTGCTGTCAGACACTCCCTCTGGAGGGGAAGTCGCCTGTAAATAGATAAGGAAGCCATGTCCCTGGGCCTTTCTGGAACCCCCCCCCCGCGGGCAAGCGCATTGTTCTGTGCTTGGGGGGGGGAATGTGGCGATGGCGCCCTTACCGCACGATGTCCAGTAGCCTCGCGCGGGGGAGGGCATTGGCGATTGCGCTAGGGAGCACGCTGGCCCTCGCGCGATGGGGAATACCCGGGGGTCGCGTGCAAGAGACTGTCGAAGTGCTGATGCGCGCGCGAGACTACATAGAGTGCGCAGGAATCAGATTGATGTGCAGGATCAGAATGAAGAGCCCGTGTGGACCAAAATGTTGGCACGCATGCGCGCGCCGATATGCACAGAAGACCATCGGTGCGCGCGAGCGCGCAAGACTATTGGCGCGCGCGCGGGACACCATTGGTACCTGCGCGCGGAAAAGATCGTCGGCGCTTGAAGATCGTCAGCGCTTGCACGCGTAAGAAGATCGTCGGCGGGGCTTGAAGATCGCCGAAGCTTGAAGATCACCGGAGCTTGCACGAGTAAGAAGATCGTCGGCGCTTACGCGCGTGAGATCGTCGGCGCTTACGCGCGTGAGATCGTCGGCGCTTGCGCGCGTACGAAGATCGTTGGCGCTTGTGCGCGTGAGAAGATCGTCTGTGAGAGCGCACTAGGTTGAAGGGTCAGCTGACAGGACGATCAGGAACTGGGATGTGTCCTTAATAAGGGCGGGCATCCGCCGATGAGGAACGTAGGCAGGTCTGCTTTAGAGTCCAGGGCTGAAGTCCTTCGTTGCAGCGCAAGGTTGAGCTGGAAGATCGGTGGGTCAGCTGGCAGGACGATCAACACTAGAAGTTCTGCTTGATTCTCCGAGGCGGGGTCTCTATGAGATACCTCTCCCGCAAACGAGAGAGGTGCCCTTCGTAGAAGAGACTTGGAAACACTCGCAGGCTGAAGCACTGGAGAGCGCCTGTGTGCAATGTCAGGAAACTCCATCGATGTGAGCGTTGGCGCGCAAGGGAAACCTGGCGCTTAAAGGAAGAATGTGCAGTATTTGCCCATACGCCCTTTATTTCCCGAAGGGATCGATGCCTGTTTAACAACAGGATGCGTTGGTGCCCACAGTGCATCAGTAGGTTTAGGAGATGGCGAACGAATCAGCGGAGAGGTCCGAATCAGCAAGCTGATCTAATCAGGAACAATCCTCCGAAGAGCAGACTCTATGAGTGGCCTCTTTCGCGAACGGGAGAGGTGAACACTTCGTAGGAGAGACTTGAAGACACTGTTGATGGCGCCCCTTGGGGCCGTTGGATCAGCAAGCTGACCTTATAAGGAGCAATCCTCCGAAGAGGAGTCTCTATGAGTGGCCTCTCTCGCGAACGAGAGAAGTGAACACTTCATAGAAGAGACTTGCCAAGACCGTACTCCACCCCTGAAGGAAGGGAAACTCAGCAAGGGGGGAGAAAAGTCTGGCCGAAGAGCAGCACAGTAGTTGACGGCGATGAATTATTAAGGTATGGGAAGTTCTACCTCTGCAGGGAGAAGATCTCACACCTGGGGAGCGAACCTCCCTCGGAAGGGAAGTTACCTACCCCTGGAGGCGAACCTCCTTTAGCATTTTAATATGATCTTAAGTGCTGGCATGTTGTCACGGGAGAACTTCTAAGAGAAGAGATAACGCCCATGACGACGTCCTTTGAGGGATGGCAGCGACAGCAGACTCCCCAGGCACAAACAGGACAGCTCTGCTTCGTTGGCACTCTTTAGTCAAACAAAGAAAAACTGCATAGTTAACTGGGAAAATAATATTAAATAATTATTCAACAGAAATTTCCCAGGGAGGAACTCCGAAGAGTAACCCCGAGGGAATAGCAAAAAATAAGAATTAAAAATTAAGTATGCGCCCTCCTCCCCCACTGACATTCACGGGAGAAGGGGGAGGAAGGAGAAACTGTAATGAAAATAAAAAATTTTAAGTAATTTTTATTTTTCCTAACATACTTACCGAGAACTACTTTCTTTTGGAGTCACTTGGTGATCTCTCTTTCTCGACCAAGGTTTTTCGCGCCGTTACCCCCCTATTCCGTTCTCTACATAGGCCTACCCCGCCGCCAAGGAATGCGCCCCGAGGGCAGGATTAGGGCAGGTCACTGCTTCTCTGGGTCATTCTCCTCATCAAGTTCGTCGTATAGCCCAACTTGGCAATGGAAGGATGGCACTCGGGGACGGAAGGGAGGGCCATTACCCGAAAGTAGTTCTCGGTAAGTATGTTAGGAAAAATAAAAATTACTTAAAATTTTTTATTTGTTCCAACACAAAATACTTACCGAGAACTACTTTCTTTTGGAGACTTATACTTTAGGAGGCGGGAGTGCTATTCTGACACTTGACTCGGCACGTAGGGCCTAGAGGGCTATGGAATGCGGGGGCCTATCAGAGTGCGGGAGTGAGGGTAACTGCGCAACCTTACGCTATTATCTAAGACTTACCTCTTAAAAAATTCTTCTGACGATTCCCTCCGGATGTAGTCGCGAAGAATGTGTTCATCGTTGGGGACAGCCTCTGGCCTTACCGCTACACAGCCTGGAGGGCGGCCATGACTGTCCCAATGGAGAACCCATCCAAGGATTTCCTTGAATAATCCTTGAGGTAGTGGGCAGTAAAGGTTGACTGGTGCGACCAAGTGCCTGCCTGTAGGATCTGCCCCACCGCCATGTTTCTCTCAAAGGCCAAGGAGGTGATCAGACCCCTGATGTCATGGGGCCGGGGAGTGCCTGGCACTGCCATTTTATCCTCTTCATAGGTTCTAGCGATGACTTGTCTCAGCCAGAAGGAAATGGTGTTCTTGGAAACTTGCTTCCTATTAACACCTGTGGAAACGAAGAGGTTTTTGATACCTGGTCGGAGTGAGAGACGTCGAATGACAAACCCTGGATCTCTCCCACTCTCTTATCGGACGCCAAGGCCAGCAAGAAGACGGCCTTGAGGGTGAGATCTTTGTCCACGATATCCTTCAAGGGTTCAAAGGGGGAACGACACATCATCTTCCAGACTTTGCCTAAGTCCCACTGGGGCACCTTTCCAGCCTGAGGGGGGCAAGACTGCTCGAAGCTTTTGACAAGCATCGCTATGTGTCTCGAGGCACCCAGGTCGATGCCCTTCAGGAGGAAGACTTGGCCTAAGGCAGCCCGAACCCCTTTTTATGGCTGGGATTGACATCCCTGCTTTGTCCCTGAGAAACACCAGAAAATCTGCTATGTCTGGGACAGAGGCCTTAAGAGGTCTAATGTGCCTCTCAGAGCACCACTTCGTGACGGAGGTCCATTTTGTCTGGTAGACCGCGGTTGACGACTTTCTCAGGAATAGAGACATTCTCTTAGCCGTGGAGGAAGAATATCCTTCTTTCTTCAGGAGCCGCTCTTTAGTCTTCAGTCGTGAAGACGTAGGGAGAGTGGGCTGTCGTGGAGCTTGAGAAAGTGAGGCTGGTGCAGAAGGTCTGACCTGGCGGACAGAGGCCACGGCGGTTGACTCGAGAGGTCTTTTAGATCCGCGAACCACTTTCTCTCTCCGGCCACCAGGGTGCTACCAAAGTCATCTTTAGGTTTCGGGCCGTCTTTACTCTGTTGAGCACTTGTCATATCAACGTGAAAAGGAGGAAAGGCGTACACATCCAGATTGTCCCACTTCTGCTGAAAAGAGTCTTCTAAGGATGCTTTCGGGTCTGGTACAGGGGAGCAATAGACTGGGAGTTGGGCGTTGAGGTTGTTGCCAAGAGGTCAACCACCGGGGAACCCCAGCGTTGAATGATGAGCTTGGCTATTCCTGGGAGAAGGGACCATTCTGTCCCTACTATGTGGCCCATTCTGCTGAGGCCGTCGGCCAGAACGTTTTTCTTCCCGGGAATGAACCTTGCTAACATCACCACTTGATTTTCTTCCGCTCAATCTAGACTCTCTATGGTGAGATTGCACAACTCCTTCGATTACAAGTACCCTGCTTCTTTATGTATGCCACTACCGTGGCGTTGTCGCACATCCACGCCACGGTGTTCCCCTTTAGCAGACTTGCGAAGTGTAGGCACGCCTTCTGGACTGCTTCCAACTCCAAGACATTGTGTGGAGTTGCCTCTCCCCTTCCAACCAGGTCTCTCGTGCCGTTTCGTCGAGGGGAAGGGCTCCCCATCCCTGGTTGGAGGCGTCTGTGAACAGTAGTAACTCGGGAGGGCCGGTCCCGAAGGTCGTCCCCTTGAGTGAGTTCGACTGGCAATGCCACCATTCTAGGGAAGGTCTCGTGTTTGGAAGGACTGGGATTAGCACCTGCTGTGAATCCGTCTGTCACCAGAGGTTCCTGAGATTCCATTGGATAGATCTGAGCCTTACCCTCCCTTGGGGAACTAGGTTCTCCAATGAGACCAGGTGACCTATCTGCCTCTGCCAGTCTTTCGCCCTCCTGGGGTGTTTTGACAGGAACGGCTGACTAATGTGCCTGAGGTTTCTTATCTTATCCTCCGAAGGGAAAATTTTCCCCGAATGATGTCTAATGTCATTCCCAAGTAGTTCATTCCGGTGGATGGGGATAGATTTGACTACTTCGGGTTGATTACGCTCCCCAGATCCTTGCAAAACTGGAGGAGACTTCTCCCTTGTCCCTCCAAGAGGACCATTGAGGCGGAAAGAAGCCACCAGTCGTCCAGGTATCTGATAAGGCGGATGCCTAGTTCGTGAGCCCCCACTGCGACAGCCGTGGAGACTCTCGTGAACACTTGGGGCGCTGTTGACAGACCAAAGAAAAGGGTCCTGAATTGCAGGATCTGGGAACCCTATTTCACCCGGAGGAACTTCCGACCCGAGGTGTGGACCGGAATCTGGAAGTATGCGTCCTTGGGGTCGATGGTCATCATATAATCTTTCTCCCTCAAGGATAGCAGGACTGAATTCTGAGTGTCCATTTTGAAGTCCGTCTTCTTGACGAACCTGTTGAGAGCTGACAGATCTATAACCGGTCTCCACCCCCCCGGTCGCTTTCTCCACCAGGAACAGGCGACTGTAGAAACCTGGCCCTGGGAGAAGAACTTCTTCCATGGCACCCTTCTCTAGCATGGACGACACCTCCTCTTGAAGGGCGGTCCTCTTTAACGGGTCTTTGGGATCTAGCCATTCTATCTGGTTGGCCGGAAAAAGCGGGGGTGGTTCCGTTAGGAACGGAAGTCTGTAGCCCTCCTTTAGTACGGACACTGTCCAAGGTTCTGCTCCTTGAGCCTTCCATGCTTGCCAATGATGTCTGAGGCATCCTCCAACCCGAGGGTTGGGCGGGGATAGGGGGCCTCCCACTCTTATCTTCTTCTAGAGGGGCGGCCTGATCTGCCTCTCCTAGAGGCGGAGTAACCCGACCTGAAGGAGCTTGAGGGCACTGGAGCTCCCCTGCGGGGGGGGGGCTGAGGCGTTGCGGACCAGGAGGAAGAGGGGGGCTTCTCTCCTCGTAGTGCTGGTAGAGGCTTGGGGTGTCGCGGCACTATCTGAGACGGACCTCTTATAGGGCGGTCTCCTAGGAGTCGTAGGTCTGGGGACGTTAGCCTCCTTCTTTTTCAAGACCTGCTCTATTATGGCTTCTAGTTCCTTCCGAGGAAACAGAGACTCTCCCCACAGGGGAAAGCTGCGAATGGCTCGCGTCTCCCTGTCCGGTACCTTCCAAGACACCTTCGCCAGAACAGTGTCTCGCTTCCAGAGCACCCAGTTAGCTGTTAGTGCGAGAGACTGATATATCAATAACCTAAGGGTTTTACCCCCGGAGGTAATGAGGTCCCTCCGTAGGCCTTGCTGGACAGGGTCCTCGGGGTCAAAGGAGGCTTGTACACCTTCCAAAGTGTAAGCCCACCAGTCCAGCCAAGAGGAGACGTTTACTAAGTCCCTCGACATTTTCTCCATCATGGAGGCTTCTGCTGGCGAGAACCAGACTGGGGCCGAAGAGGCTCTACCGTCTGAAACGCCTTGACTAAGGATGTCTACTGCTGACCCCACCTTAAAGGTTGGGGGGCCTCGGCATTGCTGGCCACTACCTTGTCGACATACTCCTGCTCTAGGACTAGATCTCGGGTTAGAGGAAGTGCTAGGGACGTCTTAGGTTGGGAGGGAGTCTGCATGATCCTCAAAAGGCTTGACTTCCAGGAAACTTCATCCGTAGTCACAGGTTCCGGTACTTGTGGTGCCTTCTGAAAAGGCTAACCACTCTCCTATAGACGGAGTCCTCCGTCAGGGAGCCCTCCTCTCCGTCAGCCGAGGTCTCGGCTTGGGGCCGGGGAGCTGGGTTACCGGGCACGCCGACTGGACGTCTAGCTCTTTGGGGCCAGGGGCGCCGTTCTGCCGAGGTACTGGATTTCATCTGCGGGGACGTCCGCACCAGGGGCCTGGGTTAACGCAGGCAACGCTGGTTCAGCGGGGACTCTCGTCCGCCCAAGGGGTCTGGGTGCCGAGGATGCGGTTCCCGTGGGCTGACCCGACAGCGGGAACCGTTCCTTCTGACCGGAAGGCCGCACCAGCTGGGCTGGTTCGGCCAGGCCGCCCGACAAGAAGTGCGTTTCCCCCCGCTGGGCGGGGTTAATCGGAGGCTTCGGGGACTTACGCTTACCTGTAGAGTCCTTCCTACGGCTTGATCTCGAGGAGCCGGGTCACCGGGCACTCCCCGGGCGCTTCGGTTCTGGAATACCAGGCACTCCCTTGCGGTGGTACCGGTCTTCCCCGGCGGGGAGCTCCGCATCAGGTTCGGGGTCAGAACCGGCATCGCCGTACCGTCGAGGACTACTGTTCGTGTATTCTCTCTGGAGGACGCGGACGCAGATCCCCGTAGGCTGACCCGACGGAGGGAACCGTTCCTTTTAAGTCCGAGGGCCGAACAAGCTGTGCTGATTCGGCCAGGCAGCCCGTAAAGAAGCCCGGTTACACCCGCTGGCGGGGTGAACCGGAAGCTTCGCGGTCTTACGCCTGCCTGAAGAGGCCTTCTCGCATTTCTCCCTGCGAGGGTTATATCTGCGTCTGGAGGATGGCCTTCGTGGGGAGAAAAACCCTGGGTTGCCGGTCCGGGGAACGCTGCAATACAGACCTGGGAGGCTCCTTCTCGGCGAGGCCCTCGGCTGCAGAAGAGACTGAAAAATACACTAAGAGACTGGAGAAGAATTAGGGACATTTTTCCCCCACATGGGGTCATCAGAGGAGACGTGGCCTGCTTGCACCAGGACTCCGTCTCCCCACACACTCTTGAAAGTAGTACTTACCTCGAACTACTTCTTAAGAGTTATCTTCTCCACAATAAACCAACCTTGTCTCCTACTCTGGGCAGGAGAGGGTGGTAGGGAAGCTCTGTCAGGCGAGACGCCCGGCGCTAGTCTTCTTAGGCGAACCCTTCGTCGCCTACTTCTTCTTGGTGCTATACCGCACCCACTCAAACTCCTGGGGAAGAGCAATGGGCACTTTCCCGCAACTGACTTACCTCGTCCCCTACTCTGGGTAGGGGAAGATGGCTGTATAAGAATCTCTATTCGACGAGGCATCGGGAATTAAGTGGCGAGGAGAGGCTCGTTTTCCTATGAGCGTCTTGGATGTATTCTTCCTCTTGGTGCCGAAGTGCACTCATTGCACTACGTTCCAGGACTAGTAGTCCTGACACGTGGTTGAAGGGGAACATAAGCTGCCCCTACACGGCTAACACCGAGGATAAGGGGAGGAAGAATGATTTATTGTAAAATTGTTCCCTTCAGCTATTAATTCCTTGAAGGAAATCAAGGAATACTGTTCCATAACGCACACAACGCACGACACAAGCACTTAAGGAAATGAATTAAACACCGGGTAAGCACACGGTTGAAAAGTGAACGCACAGGAACACTTGGGAAAGCACACTGCGAAAAAACACAAGTCCCCACGCTGGGAACACGTGGAACACTAAACGCGCACAAAGGATCGAGAGAGACGAGAGTGAGGTGTGAACACCTCATGACCAAAGAACTTAATGGGGAGAATGACCCAGAGAAGCAGTGACCTGCCCTAATCCTGCCCTCGGGGCGCATTCCTTGGCGGCGGGGGTAGGCCTATGTAGAGAACGGAGTAGGGGGGTAACGGCGCGAAAAACCTTGGTCGAGAAAGAGAGATCACCAAGTGACTCCAAAAGAAAGTAGTTCTCGGTAAGTATTTTGTGTTGGAACAAACAGAATTATAACAGAATTATAATTATCTAAATCACCTAAGAATGTTCACTAATAGTGAGAACCGCTGACCCCCCGTGAAGGGAAGTGTTCCCCACGGAGAAAGCTGAAAAGTTAAAAATGATATTTTCATAATAAAATAAATTTTTGAATATACTTACCCACTGGTTATGTAAAGAGCTGAAGTCTCCTGACGCCCTGGCAAAAATTCAAATTCTCGCGCTATCGAAGATATGGCCGGTGTATACCCGCACCCTAGCGGTAGTTCAGGTGGAGCAACAACACACCTTCAGTTCTTCCATGCCTCATAGCAATACCACAGGTAGTCTCTGGAGGGGAGGAGGGTGGGTGTTAAATTTATATAACCGGCGGGTAAGTATATTCAAAAATTTATTTTATTATGAAAATATCATTTTTAAATACAAAACTTACCCGCTGGTTATATAAAGAGCTGATTGACACCCATTAGTGGTGGGTCAGAGACAGCAACATATTGAAAAATTCACTTAAGGGTTACATACAACAAACTTAAGCGGTTCTCACCTGATAAGGAAGCTGACAGCAATGATACTCTGCCTCATTTCGTCCGCTATCCTTAAAAGATCCAGTGATCCACTCGGGCTGAAAATCTCTAGGAACTGTCAAACGGTACAATCACCTATAACATGACAGAACCTCAACTAATACCCTTGTTCCGGGTGCACTCTAGGAACAAATTGACCACCTAACCAAATCAAAGATTGCGGAAGACTGACAACCAATCTCCACAAACAACCATAACAAACGAGTTCCAAGAGATAGAAAAGGGGTATTAGGAAAAAGGGAACGTAGTGGTAGATCATTCACCTACTATCGCATTCGCCGCTACAAAAGGACCCAACGTAAAACAGTCCTCATAGCGAGTCTGAACATTTCTCAAATAATGGGATGCAAAAACAGACTTACTTCTCCAAAAGGTTGCAGAGAACGGTTCTGTTTAAAGGCCAATGAAGTCACTACCGCTCTGACTTCATGTTTCTTTACTTTGAGAAGCCTCTGATCCGTCTCATCACATTGAGCATGAGCTTCTTGAATTAACAATCTAATGAAAAAAGACAAGGCATTCTTTGACATGGGCATCGAGGGTTTCCGAACTGCACACCACAGAGCGTCTGAGTTACCCCTCAGATTCTTAGTCCTGTCCACATAAAGTCGTAACGCTCTAACTGGACAGAGAACCCTTTCTAGTTCATCTCCCGCCAAATCAGAAAGGTTAGAAATCTCGAAGGATTTGGGCCATGGCCGAGTAGGGTTTTCATTCTTGGCCAGAAACCCCAGCTGTAAAGAACAAATGGCTTTTCCATTCCGAAAACCAATGTTCCTGCTTAAAGCGTGTACCTCACTAACTCTTTTAGCAGTGACAAGGCCAACCAGAAACAGAGTTTTCAAGGTTAAATCCTTAAAAAAAGCAGTGTGTAAAGGCTCAAATCTGTCACCCATGAGAAATTTAAGGACAACATCCAAATTCCAGGCAAGGGGAGCCGTTTGAATCTTCTTGGTTGTATCAAAAGACCTAAGCAAATCTTGTAGATCCTTATTATTAGAAAGGTCTAACTTCCTGTGTCTAAAAACTGTTGCCAACATACTCCTGTAACCTTTAATAGTAGATGACGAGAAGTTATGTTTAAATTTAAGGTCTATGAAAAAATCCGCTATCTGGGTTAGAGAGGTACTGGAAGAGGAAATTGCGTTAGTCCTACACCACTCTTTGAATAACTCCCACTTGGACTGATACACCTTGATGGTTGAAGATCTCCTTGCCCTCGCAATTGCCTTGGCTGCCTTCTTCGAAAATCCTCTAGCCCTAGCGAGTTTTTCGATAGTCTGAAAGCAGTCAGACGTAGAGCTCGGAGGTTTTGATGATTTCGGGCCAAGTGAGGTTGTCTGAGAAGATCGGGTCTTATCGGAAGGCTTCTCGGGAAATCTACCATCCATTCCAGTACCTCTGGAAACCAGCTCCTTGACGGCCAGAACGGAGCTATCAGTGTCATTCTGGTCTCTTCGTGGGATATGAACTTCTGAATCACTTTGTATAGAATCTTGAATGGAGGGAAAGCATAAACCTCCATGTGTGACCAGCTCATTAGAAAGAAGTCTATGTGCAAGGCTTCGGGATCCGGAACCGGAGAGCAGTAACACTCCAGCCTTTTCGTCTTTGCGGTGGCAAAGAGATCCACGAGAGGACGACCCCATAACCGCCACACACTCTTGCAGACGTCCTGGTGTAAAATCCATTCTGTGGAGAGAACCTGACCTTCCCTGCTGAGTCTGTCTGCGCTCACATTGTTGAACCCCTGGATGAATCGAGTCAAAAGAGTCACCTTCCTTTCCTCTGCCCATATGAGAAGAAGTCTTGCAATCTCGTACAGAGACCAAGAGTGGGTCCCGCCTTGTTTCACAATATAGGCCAGAGCTGTCGTGCTGTCCGCATTGATTTGGACTACTTTGCCCCTGATCTGCTTCTCGAAGCCTATGAGAGCCAGATGAATAGCCAAAAGCTCCTTTTGGTTGATGTGGAGAGATGATTGCTCCAAAGTCCAAGTCCCCGAAAGCTCCTTCTTCTCTAGAGTGGCTCCCCACCCCGAGTTTGAGGCGTCGGAACACAACGCGAGGTCTGGGCTCTTCTGAAGTAAAGACAAGCCTTCTCTCAGTCTGGGTTCGTTGTACCACCATTGAAGATGAGACTTGATGGAAATCGAGATGGGAACGCATTCCCTGTCGAGGTTGTCCCCTTTCTTCCAATGGCGATTGAGATGAAACTGAAGAGGACGCAAGTGCAACCTCCCCAGGGTTACGAACTTCTCTAATGATGAGAGAGTCCCCAGAAGGCTCATCCAATCTCTTACGGAGCAAAGTTCCCTCTTCAGGAAAGTTTGGACTTTTAGGAGGGCTGCCTGAATTCTCACCGAAGACGGAAAAGCCAAAAAACTACGACTGTGAATCTCCATCCCCAAATAAAGAATCTCCTGGGATGGAGTCAGTTGCAATTTTTTCGAGCTCACCAGGAGGCCCAGTTCTCTGGTTAGATCCAAAGTCATTTCTAGGTCCTTCAAACAACAATCGGCTGAGGAGGCTCTTATCAGCCAATCGTCCAGATACAGAGAGGCTCTGATTCCCCTCGAATGCAGCATGCTTGCTACATTCAGCATGATCTTGGTAAACAATAGAGGAGCCGTGCAGAGTCCAAAACAAAAAATCCTGAATTGGAAGACCTTGTTTCCGTCCATGAACCTCAGATAACGTCTGCAGCTGGGATGAATCGGAAGGTGGAAATAGGCATCCTGAAGATCTATAGAGACCATCCAATCGTCTTTCCTCACAGCCGCCAGAATTGTCTTCTGAGTTTCCATAGTGAACGTCGAATTTTGGACGTAACCATTTAGAACACTTACGTCCAGAACCGGTCTCCACTCTCCCGAACTCTTGGGTACTAAGAAAAGGAGGTTGTAAAACTGGAGAAGTTAAATCCTGCACTTCCTCTATTGCTTGCTTCTCTAATAAAAGAGACATCTGAAGACGCATGGCTTGCTTCTTCGGACCCCCTCTGTATTTGAGCGAAAGATCCACCGGATCTGTGACTAAGGGAGGATTTGCCAGGAAGGGGATCTTGTATTCCTCTCCCAAGCCTCCCAGAAGTGAATCAACCTGGCACCCACTGCTGTCTGAAGGAAAGGGCAGTCAGACTTTACCTCGGCCGGACTTGCCTCCTCTGCCTCTAAGTTTCCTTCCTTCTGGTTTGAAAGAGCCCCTTCCAGAGGATTTCCCATGAAAGGACTGATAAGGTCGAAAACCAGAAGAGGATTCCTTAGGCTTACGAGAGGAAAACGTCGAAGGCAGAACTTTTCTTGTCGTATTGGTTACTAAGTCGTGCGTGGCCTTCTGAGTGAGAGCAGTGGCAACTTCGCTTACCAACTCTTGCGGAAATAAGGTATTAGCCAAAGGAGCGAAAAGAAGGCCCGTTTTCTGGTAGGGAGACACTCCTGCAGAGAGTAAAATAGCACATCGTGGCCCTTTTCTTGAGGATTCCAGCCGTGAACAAGGCAGCTAACTCGTTGGAGCCATCCCTCACACCCTTGTCCAAGCAGGACATCAAATGAACCAGTCCACTAGTGTCCGTGTCCTTCATATCTGAGACCCTCTTACTCAAAGCTCCCAGAGCCCAGTCTAAGAAATTAAACACCTCGAAGGCCCTGAAAAGACCCTTAAGCAAATGATCGAACTCTGGAATAGATCACCAAATCTTCGTTTTCCTTAAGGCAAGACGACAAGACGCATCCACTAAACTTGAGAAATCCCCTTGGGCAGACGAAGGAAAACTCAAGCCCAACACTTCACCAGTCTTGTACCACACACTATATTTAGAAGTCAACCTTGCGGGTGGAAAGGCAAAGGCCGTTTTGCCAAAAGATTTCTTAGAGTCCAACCAGGAACCCATTAATTTCAAGGCCCGTTTAGAGGACCGAGAAAGAACCATCTTGGTATAAACTGGAACTTTGGTTGCTTAACCTAAGATGAACTCAAAAGGCGGAGAATGAGGGGCCACAGGAGAAAACTGCTTCGGAAAAATTCCAGTAAGAATCAACATAAACTTACGAAGATCAACAGCATGTTGATAAGGCTTCACTTCCTCATTCGCAGAAACTTCCTCTATAGGCTCGTCCACATCCGACTTTTCCTCAAGTTCGTCTTTTGGCAGTGCAGCAACTGCTGCAGCCTGAACTGAAGGAACAAAGTCTGGATGAGATTGCCTGAAAAGTCAACATCTGCATCCAACTGACGGGGAGAGGTCGAAGTTGATTGACGTGGAACATGGACGGGTAGACGTTCTTCGTAAACTAACAACTGCCGAGATCGCTTAGAGTCCGACTGCTGTTGACCAGATTGACGCTTGGACTCAGAAGGCAACTGCCGAAGATCACTGAGTGGACGCGTAGAGTCCGAAAACTGTTGACGCGAGCGATCAAAGCTGTCAAGATGTTGACGCTGAGAATCGATGTTTTGACGCAAAGCGTCCACTAGTTGTTGACGCGGGCGATCCACTTCTTCAAAACGTTGACGCGTCGCGTCCACTTGCCGACGCCAATATTCTTCCTCACGACCAGAAGACGAAAACCGTTCAACCAAACTTCTCTGACGTGACTCATCAAAACCAACCTGGTGTTGAACACTATGAATGGGAGACCGCCTAAGCGATAACTCGTCAACACCAGAGTCCATCGATCGCCTGTGCAAAAACTGGTCTGACGCCTGACGCCCAGACATACTGCCAACACCTGGTTGAAAAGAATCCATAAACGACGAGAGTTGTTCTTTCATAGTCACAAGCATAGACCATTTAGGATCTTCAGAATTCCTTAAAGGAATATTCGTTCCATCGTCACCGCGTATTTCGGGAGAAGAAAGCCAATCCGAAGGAAGAGGAGGAGCATGAATCGTAACAAGGTCTGAATCGGAAGGAATCTTATCAACATGAATACGGTGATCTGGACGCTTAGCCGGAGTGCAAGCGATGGGAGAACGGAAACGTTCCAGTGGGTCCCACGAACTACATCCTGGACGCACAGGCGATTCCTGACGCTGAGTAACTTCACGCGTCCGTTTAAGCGGTCTTGACGCGCGACGCCAGATCTCACTACCCGACCCTTCATCGGAAGACGGGGATAACGCATGAACCTCATCTTTCCTACGATGAGGGTGAACGGCCTGAGTTACGGCAACAGGAACGTTCGACGGGACGTCTGCACGATTGATGACACTTCCCGTTCCCTTAAGCCGTTCGACATTACTTCTCCCATGGGTTCGAGAGCTCGAAAGAGGTCTTAGGCTAGGTGAACGACAAGATCGTGCAGACGCACCCTCCACAACACTAAACACATTAGAAACACTTTTCACATTACTGAGAGATTCACGACTTTTCGGTACACTAAATTCAGACACCGAAACACTTTCCACAGTTCCGACAGAATCACGGTTTTCCAGTACCTTTAACTCAGAAAAAATCGTATTTCTATCTGCCGCTAAGGACTCGACTTTCTCACCAAGAGTCAAAATAGCGGTAAACATGTCTTTCATAGTAGGTTCCCTAACATAACGATCGTATGTTACAAAATCATCATCCGTTAAAGAAAGACACTTATTACATCTATCATCAAATGAACAAAATTTACCCCTACATTTCACACAAATATTATGAGGATCAATAGATCCTTTAGGAAGTCGAGTACGACACCCTTCACTAACACACCTACGTATAGCAGGGGAGGAGTCGGCCATTTTGAACGGTTACGTGAAAGACCGATGAGCAAAAAATAAGGGAAATATTAATAAAGATAATCTCAAATAAAAAGATTTCAAGATTAGAATAAAGAGAAAACAATTAACGATGGCTTAAACTCAGAAAAGAACGTTGTACATCACCAAACGACTTCCCAAAAGAGTAAAACCACGAGAGTGAACTTCAATATGACAGCCAGCTAGGCGGGCAGAAGAAGAACTAAAGGTGTGTTGTTGTTCCACCTGAACTACCGCTAGGGTGCAGGTATACACCGCCCGTATCTTCGGTAGCGCGAGAATTTGAATTTCTGCCAGGGCGTCAGGAGACTTCAGCTCTTTATATAACCAGCAGGTAAATTTTATATTTAAAATATACAATTAGATTTCATTAAAAATAATTGAGACAAATAAACGGAATAGCAACCCAACCCGCAACGGGAAAGGAGCTTCCGTAATAGTACGTAGTAGTAAGGGCTGAACGACCTCGAGTAGAGAGAGAGATTGTAGTCAATCTAAACTCCCCCATTCCCTTCGCTGAGAATCCAAGTTTCCCGTAGGAAAGGAGGAACAGCGAAGATAATAGATGAATGAAGAAAGTCCAGCGATGACGATTCCCCACAGCGGCCAAGTTAACGGAAAAGCCGAAGGAACGACCGATGGACCAAGAGGGAGAGGCCGTACCCGATGACGTGTAACCGTGGTGGCCTTGCACTACGCAGGAGTCATTGTCGAACATCACACACATAGAACAAAAACTGAAAAGAAAACGTACTACATTACTATACACATATATATACATAAACATGAAGAATGTTTATATATATTTACAAGTATAAGAAAAAGTAAGTAAAAAGACAAAAAGCATTAATGGCTGTCAAAGAGGCGAGGGCGAGAGCGGTGGGGTAGTAGACCCTCGTTAAATTTTTAATGACTCGTCATTTCAGCTACGCCGAAAGTAATACCCATATAAAATAGCGTGGTTTGTATTTCAGTTACGGAACAATTACCTATTTAATGCTTCTATTCTATATTTAAAAGTAAGAGGGGGAGTCCAGAGAGAGAGTAACTTTGAGTAGAGCTAGTGCGTGGAATGCGTACACACTCAACGCGGATTCTCTTGCACTGATTAAACCCTGCCCAGAAAAAAGTTGCCAGATACGCCTTTTTCATGATTATTCTTACGAGATGTCTAAACATTTTGAGAAAGGTAGCAATATTTTTGTAGGTGAGTGTACTTTGGAATATGATTGAACATTAAGTCTATTAAATAGCTCTAAAACTTACCAATGCCATAGTAGTGGTCAAGTCTCCTTACAGTATCATCATAACTTATCACCTTAAGATTTACATTTTGCTCAATATCTACACTGCTTGTCGTCTGATGCCTGCACCTTGATGTGTCCCCATGCCTAAAAATGAAAGAATTCAGAGGATAATTCATGGTGTACTACACTGTAAAGCTTCGTGTACTACACTGTACAGCTTCATAAACTGAAAATAAATTTATATAAAAACAGGGAAACATGGGCAGTACAGTATTGTACACTTATAAATGGATTAAAAAAGTTAAATACAGATACACAAAAAGTATTCACAGTAAACATTTATAAAGTACAGTGCCCTCTTTTTAACTTCCATGCATAAGTGCCTACATCCCTGTTCAAAAGTCTGCTTTAGGTATAACAAAAGAGATAGCCTGACCACAACCAGGTTATGATCCTAACAACTGGCTGTAAGTTAATATGGGTACAGAAACAAATAAGATACAGTACAATACAAACATCAAAATTAAAGTAATAGTACAAATTTGGAAATAATTTATATTTCCTACCGTTACAAACATAAATATGAAAAATTCCGAGATAATTTGTATTTTTCCCTAACAAATACAAACCTGGAGTTATTTATGTGGATATTCTTTCAGCGGCAGCTGGAGGTAGCCATTAGACTTTCATTGCGAGGAGGCAACCCTGCCTTACCACTTGAGCGGGTAGGCTGCGGGTGGCTGGGGGGTACGCAGAAGCCTCTATATAACGGATTTTGAGCAAAGCGAAAAATCTATTTTTGGGTGAGGTAGCCATGTCGTCCTGATGGAAGTTCCTTCATCAGTAGCTTCCTAGATATATTTGACTACAGTGATATATCCCAGAGTATTTACCAAAGGTATCCAGAATTCTAACACCTGGAGCGAATATCCCTTAAGATTCTAAGAAGGGATATCACGTAATACCAGAGGACGTATTCTTGACATGTTGCATAGGTATCTACACCCCTAATAGCGTTTTCGCTTCGAGGGGGAAAAGTAGCAAGAATATAGGAGAGTCGTTAAAAAGGCGATGCTCCTATCGTACTGAAAATAGTGCGCCAAATCGCCACCGCGCGGCGCCACCAAGCCATTCTTTGTAGCTTTGTAGGTGTTGCAGATACAGTACCATAGGGAGGGATTCATTATCCTTTTTGTCAAAAAGAGGGTGGGTCCATCAGGACGACATGGCTACCTCACCCAAAAATAGATTTTTCGCTTCGCTCAAAATCCGTTTTTTGGGCTCAGGCCATGTCGTCCTGATGGAAGTTTACCAGAGCATTAATGTATCTGTGGATTTTCAATAGTGTCGTATATCTCGAGATAAATTTTCCTTTTGGTCTTCTGGACCTAGAGACACTTGATGTTACCGTTATACATCATTCAACTGATCATAGAATATGTCAGTGCTTCCTGCCCCCTATAGGGAAGAGTTTGAGTAGACTCTAGGAAAAAACCCGAGGATTGTGAGTTCAAGGAACAATCTAGCAAACAGTTTGTATATTAGTGTCGTCATACACGTAAAGCATAGTTTGTACTTAGATGGTATTAATCTGTATAGGTTACTGATACCTCCCGGGTCTGGATGTTAGAGACAGACAGGTTTGTATACGTGTAGGAAACCTTAATTCAGTAAGATAAACAGTTAGTACTATCAATTCTTACCTGTTTGCTTGGAACGATAATAACCTTAGATCCCAATATTTTACTTAAATATTAATAGAATCAAGATGCTCTGACTTTATTCTTAATCTAGAATATTTGAGGAGGAAGAGACTCAAAGATTCCTTCTATTATTTATTACAATAAAATTAGAAATCATGGTTGTAATCAATTACATATTACGCTGAACAATTCTGCATAAAAGCATAAATAGTAATAACAGAAAATAATAAGTTTCACCTGAAAAGGAAACGCTAGCCACTCTATGGAAATATGTATATTTCACTATGAATTCTGTAGTTACTAGGAACACTGTGCATATAAGTATGCATGGCACTTGTGTTAATCTATTATGCTTAATGTCACCTGTGTAGTTAGAACAGTCTGTAGTGCCCTTAATAGACATAACACTTAACATGATATACCTTGAGAGTCTATCATATACACCCTTCACTAAAAGTCCCGAATAGTGCACTGTTCTTCGCAGTAATCAAGCGGCAGGTTTTATTACACTGCCTGCCGCCACCACATGGAATTTTATTTCTTGTAATTACTTCGCATAGTGTTTGAAGAATACTCTAGATGACTTCCATCCAGTATAAGCACGAAGGTTTTCAAACGACATCGTCTGAAAGAAATTCAGAGATGAGGCAACTTTTCTCGGATCATGACCTGCGGGTGTACTGTCTGGATCCGCTCTGCGTATGAAATAGGTGATTTTCGCCCTTATCTGTTTCAAGGATAACGTTGAACCTGAAGTCTCTCCCCTGAAAAGATGACCTCCCTTAAAGTCTGAAGTTCTACGAAGATAGACCTTTAGGCATTCCACTGGGCAGAGGGATGCTTCTTCCTTCAGAGGGCAGATTCTCCAGGGACCCCATCTCTTAGTGGGCAGCTCATTCTTGGCGAGAAACGTCGGGTCCGGAAAGAGGTTCAGTTCTCCGCAGTCTGTGAACTGGATGTGGCCATCATCCCTCGAGAGGGCCACTATTTCGCTAACTCTGGCTCCTGAGGCTAGTGCAAATAAGAATATCACCTTTTGAGTCAAGTCTTTTAGTGAGCAATCTTCATTGTTCAGAGTTGATGCTAAGTGAACAACCTTAACCAAAGACCATGAAATAGGCTTTGGAGGGGCTGCGCGCCGAAGTTTAGCGCAGGCTTTAGGAGTCTTGAAGATTTCGTTAGAAAAGTCTACCTGGAAGGCATAAAGCACTGGTCTGGCTAGGGCAGATTTACACGTAGTAATCGCATTGGCTACTAAACCTTGTTCATGGAGATGGATGAAGAAGGACAAACAGAAATCCGTAGAAATCTCCTTAGATTTCTTCGATTTGACAAAGGCAACCCATTTCTTCCAGGAAGACTCATATTGTCTTTTTGTTGACTTTGACTTGTATTCTTCTAAGAAGTTAATACTGTCCCTAGAAATTTCAAACCTTTTCTTGACTGCTAAGGCGAGAAAATCATGAGATAAAGGTTCTGGGTTTTCTGTGAAGCTGAGACAGTCAATTTCTGCCACTTGTTGAGTCAGAACTGGGTCCGGCAACGGGATCAGCTTCAGGCGTAGTTCCGTTACCAGAGGGAACCAAACACTGTTGGGCCACTTGTGAGCCACTATTGCTGCTGTCCCTTGAAAGGATCTCAGTTTGTTGAGGACTTTCAGAAGAAGGTTGGTTGGAGGGAACATGTAGATCCTGGACCATCTGTTCCAATCTATGGACATTGCATCCAATGCTTCCACTAAAGGGTCTTCGTACGGGGCTACATACCGGGGTAGCTTCTTCTTGTCGCTCGTTGCGAAGAGGTCTATCTGCAGGCCTGGGACTTTGCGTAAGATGAAGGAGAATGATCTTGCGTCTAGGGACCATTCTGACTCTATCGTGTTTACCCTGGATAGAGCGTCCACTGTAACATTGCGGAATCCTTGAAGGTGGACTGCTGACAAGTGCCATCTCTTCTTCTCCGCTAGTCGGAGGATGGCCAGTATCACTTGATTTATTTGAGGCGATCTCGAACCTTGTCGGTTTAGGCATCTATTTGAGGCGATCTCGAACCTTGTCGGTTTAGGCATCTATCTGAGGCGATCTCGAACCTTGTTGGTTTAGTCATCTCATTACAACCTTGCTGTCTGGAACCAGACAGATGTAGATTGTGCAGCAAAGTTTCAGTTTCTTCAGTGAGAGGAAAACTGCCATGGCTTCCAGAAAGTTGATGTGGAAGGTTTTGAAGAGGGGAGACCAGGTTCCTTGGACTTTCCGATGATGAGAGTGGCCTCCCCACCCTTCTTTTGAGGCATCCGTGTGAACGGTGACTGACGGAGGAGGTGGTTGCAAGGGTACCCTCTTCTTTATAGTCTTGGCTTCCGACCATGGCTTGAGTAGTGATCGCAGACGATTTGGTATTGGTCTTTGTAAATCTCTTCGAGTGTTTGATGCGTATTTTCTCCAAACTCCTGATGCATCTTTTAATTGTGCTCTCAATACTGGATCTGTCACCGAGGCGAACTGGAGGGACCCCAACACTCTCTCCTGTTGCCTTCTTGATATCCTGGTGGATTGAAGGAGTCTCTTGACAGATCCTGCTATCTCTTTCCTCTTCTTTGATGGAATGGAAAGGCAGTGTGACTGTAAGTCCCAGTGAACGCCCAGCCACTGGAACCTCTGAGCTGGAGATAGTCGAGACTTTCCCAAGTTGATCTTGAATCCTAAGTGTTCCAGGAACTGGATCACTTCCTTGGTGGCTTGCATGCACTCTTCCTCGGATGCTGCCCACACCAGCCAGTAGTCCAGGTAGGCTACCACCTGAATACCCTTTAGGCGTAGTTGATGAATGACTGCATTCGCAAGCTTGGTGAATACCTTGGAGCTATGTTTAGACCGA
The DNA here is from genome assembly GCF_036898095.1 of Palaemon carinicauda. NCBI lineage: Eukaryota > Metazoa > Arthropoda > Malacostraca > Decapoda > Palaemonidae > Palaemon > Palaemon carinicauda. The sequence goes on along the minus strand of NC_090731.1, from coordinate 114,885,246 downwards.
AGGGCACGGCTCTGAAAACGTACTTTCTTTTCTGTAGTTTGAACCCTAGGTAGGGAGAAACTTGACGGTTGATTGGAACATGCCAGTACGCATCCGTCATGTCTATGGAGACTGTGTATGCCCGTTTGGGCAAAAGGGTCCTTATGTGTTGAAGCGTCAGCATTCTGAACTTGTAGTTCACTATGAACTTGTTGAGTGGTGATAAGTCCAGAATGACTCTGAGCTTTTCCGAATCCTTCTTGGGAACACAAAATAGCCTTCTCTGGAATTTGATGGACTTCGCTTTCCTTACAACTCTTTTGTTCAGGAGCTCCTGAACATATTCTTCCAGTATGGGGGGTTGAGTGTTGGAAGAATCGAGGGAAGTTTGGTGGAGTTGTGTTCCAACTCCACCCTAGTCCGTTCTTGATTAGGCTGTGGGCCCAGGGATCGAAGGTCCAACGATCCCGGAATAGGAGAAGTCTCCCTCCTACCGGTAGCATCTCACTTTTAGTGCTGGTTGGAGGACTTACCTCCTTGGCCACGTCCACCTTTGTTGCCCCTATCTCTGAAGGGGCGTCTAGAGGCTTCTCAAAAGGAACCTCGAGACTTCGGCCTAAAGGTTGTCGATTGCCTTTCAAAAACTGGGGTGAACACAGGTGACTGGGTCGCCAATGTTTGGGGCACCAGTTAGAAGGTGGTGGTTGGTTGTGCCACTGTCTGGGGCACCGTGGCCATGGGAAGCTGTTGCTGTTGTTTTGGCCGAGAGGGCACTCTTGGTCGTTTTGATTTATTCTTCGGCTGGGGCGCCTCATCAGCGGAAGATTTTCTTTTAGAGGACAAGCCCCACTTGGAGAGGAGATTCCTGTTCTCCGTTGTGGCTTTGTCCACAAACTCTTTAACCACTTCATTTGGGAAGAGGTCTTTTCCCCAGATATTGGAAGCTATTAGCTTCCTTGGTTTGTGCCTCACCGCAACCGAGGCGAACACGAACTCTCAACAAGCTCTTCGGGCTTTAATAAAATTGTACAGGTCTTTAGTAACTGTCGCCAAATGAGATTTGGCAAAGACCACGTACATGTCTGGGGTGTCCGGGATGCTTGCCATTGTCTCTAGCCCAGTCTGCAAAGACATAGAAGCAGCAAGACGTTCTTTTGTCTCCTGTTCCCTGCGCAGGAGAAAGTCTGACAACTTTGGGAGGTCTTCGACGAACTGTCGTCCGGCGATATCTGCCTCCAGCTTCCTGACTGTGAAGGTGTTGTGGACATCCTTCCAGTCTTTATCATATGATGGAAAGACGAGGGAAAAGGGTCTACACTCCTCAAGTGTAGGGCACGGCTTCCCTGCCTCGACTGCCTTTAAAGCAGCCTTTATCCCCTTGTCCATAAAGTGGAAAGCACATTTGGAGTCAGCAATGAAAGACGGGTGTCTTTTGCTGAGAGCCGGCACCTTGGAGCTAGTAAAGGCCCTCTCTTTCAAAGTGGTTGTATATAAGGCCTGAACCTTAGCGAGTTCGAGAACAATGGTCTCCTTCGGCTCTGTCTCCTCTTTGGATGCAGGTTCCGTCCTCGGACGGACATAGCAATCCGGATAGGCCCCTTTGCTAGGCCAAAACTCTATTTCCTCTACTGGGACAGTGCCCAGTTTCTCTGAGAGGAAGATCTTCCCCCCTGACATTGGCATATGCTCTGCATATCTCCAGGGGTTGACGTCAGAGAAAGCAGGGAGATCCTTGACGTTTAGCTTCTTCGGGGCTAAACGCGTTGCAACTAGTTGATGCATTTCCGTCCGAAGAGAAGCTTCTTTCTCGAGGATTTCTTCTGTATGTCCTGCAACATGGACAACAGCGAGTGCAACGTACTCGTGATGGAATCTAACTGGGGGGCAGGTGAGGAAGTCGAAGGCACTGGTTCAGTCGCAGCGGCAGATGACACCGAAATCGTTTCGGTTTTTTCGACTTCAGCTTCAGGAGGTACGTCATCCTCCTTATCCAGTTCGTCCACTAGGAGATTGTTCTCAGTCTCCTCCGAGACAACCGACATGTCTTCTAGTTGGATGTCCTTCAATGCATCCGAAACCACAGATTCTATCGGAATCTGTACTAGGGGAATCTCAGGTTGAGCCTGGGGAATGATTGCATCCGCAGATGCCCTAGGGAAAAGACAGTCCCTCATCCTCTCATTAGGAAGGTATGGGCCAGAGGTGTTCTTCTGAAAACCCCTGACCCATTTATGCAGCGTGTCCCTTGCTGCATCCCTTGACTCGGTAGACTTTTGATCATCAAAAGCCTCTTTTACAAGTTTATCACAAACGGTACATACCTGTGGGTCCCAGTACTTGAGAGCCCCCTTGGTGACTGCGCATCGTATGATTGGCCTTGATTTTAGTGCTGCCTTTGACTGTGTTAATCATGAGGCCCTTGTTTTCAAACTGAAACAGTTGGGAGTGGGTGGGTCGTTTCTTAGCATTATCATTGATTTTTTAAGTAATAGATCTCAAAGAGTTGTTGTTGACGGGCACCATAGTGAGTATAGGAATGTAATATCCGGTGTTCCACAGGGTAGTGTTCTTGGCCCATTACTTTTCATACTATATACACATGACACGTGGTTTGGCCTAGAAAACAAGCTTGTTGCATATGCAGATGATGCTACTCTCTTTGCATCAATTCCATCCCCCGAATGTAGATTTGGGGTTGGTGAATCCCTTAATAGAGATTCAGCTAAAATTAGTGCATGGTGCAAATTATGGGGTATGAAGTTGAATCCTAACAAAACTCAAATATGATTGTAAGTAGGTCAAGGACGGTGGCTCCTCAACATCCGGATCTCAGTATTGATAATGTTTCTTTAAATTTGTATGACTTTCAAAATTTTAGGTGTGATTCTCGACAGCAAATTTACTTTTGAGAAACATATAAGGTCTGTGTCTCTTCAATTGCACAAAAAATTGGCTTATTGAAAAAGTCTTTTAAGATTTTGGGTGATCAATCTATTCTGAAGAAGTGTTTTATTTCTTTCATTCTACCTTGCTTTGAGTATTGTTCTCCCGTCTGGTCCTCAGCTGCTGATTCTCATCTTAATTTGTTGGACAGAAACTTACGGTCTATTAAATTTCTTATTCCTAATCTAGATATTAATCTCTGACACCACCGTTCAATTAGTTCTTTATGCATGTTGCATAAGATTTTTTATAACTCTGACCATCCTTTACATTTAGATCTTCCTAGACAATTTTATCCTGTTCGTAATACTAGGCAGGCAGTTAATTCTAATAGCCAGGCCTTCTCCATCATGAGGCTCAATACTACGCAATACTCTAGAAGTTTCATTCCAGCTGTTACCAAGTTGTGGAATGATCTTCCTAATCGGGTAGTTGAATCAGTAGAACTTCAAAAGTTCAAAGTTGGAGCAAATGCTTTTTTGTTGACCAGGCGGACATGAGTCTTTTTATAGTTTATATATGACATATCTGTTTTGAACGTTGTTAATAGTTTATATATGACATATCTGTTTTTGATGTTGTTAATAGTTTATATGTGACATATCTGTTTTTGACGTTGTTACTTTTTTTAGAATGATTTATTGTTAATTTATTCTCTTCATTTATTTATTTCCTTATTTCCTTTCCTCACTGGGCTATTTTTCCCTATTGGAGCCCCTGGGCTCATAGCATCTTGCTTTTCCAACTAGGGTTGTAGCTTGGATAGTAATAATAATAATAACAATAACACATCATGGCCGCAGAAGTTCTTGCTGCGGACCCTGCAAAAGTTGTTCCCGCACTCGGGATGCTTCTCCTGTAAAGAAAGAAAAGCATATAAGTATTTGGTGAAATTCTCATATTTCAACATACATATTCTTAATATTATTTAGCTTGGATAGAGTAAGCTAGAAAATAGGAAAGACACCTACATGTGTTTCCTGTCCAGCCCATTGCTATGACCTCCTCCGATACTGAACACTAAATTCTTCATGAATTTAGAGGAAGATGATATCCTTTGATAAGTGTTTCAACACAATCTTCTAGGTTCAATATTGGGGATATTAATAATGGTTGACAACCATTAATTGGTAGAGAGAATAGCTCTCTTAATGTGATGGTCTCACAATAGGCTGCCCATGAAGCACCTTATAGGTTGGAAAAACTTTTGGGCTACAGAACTGACTGTAGGCAGCATGCAGCCAGTCCTGCTGGGCCTGCCGCCATATGCTGGGCCTGCCGGCACATGCCGGGCCCGCCGGCACATGCCGGCCTGTTCTGGCGGTAGGTCGCCGGCAGCATCTCTGCCGGCAGGCAGCCGAAGGATCCCTCTATCAAGCAGGACCCGGCGGCAACAGTCCATACTTGGGTTGGCCGCCTGCTGGCCGACAACTTAGCTGCCGGCGGCCGGTCATGGTAAGTCTATTGTCGTTAGGTCGTCGATCAACGGCACCCACGGCAAGTGGTTGCAGAGCAATGCCGGCCGACAGACACCCAACATGGCCGCCAGCAGCTACTAGCCGCCGACGGCCGGCCCAGAAAGGGAAAGGCAGAGAAAAAGAGAGAGGATGGAGGAAGGCAAAGGCTCAGCCTTGCCGGCCTACATCCAGAATGAGGGTTCAAGTGGAAGGGGGAATTATATTTGGGCTTCCACCCCGTCATATCCCATTCATATGGAATATGGAAGGCAGTCCAAGGGAGGACTGAAGAACACTCTAAAGAATATGAGGGTACCTGCTGGCAGCCGGCTCAGCCGACAGCAGACAGGAAACCTCAGGCCAGATCATCAGGTTACCCATAGGGTCAAATGTAGAACAACAGCCAAGGAGGGTGATGGCTCAGCCAACACAAAAGAGACAGCGGGGAAGGAGTAAGGGTCCTATATGTGAGATAATACCCGAAGATATTACCTAACCTGAAGGATTCTGATCTCATAAGGTAACCTCAAGTAGGGGAAATCATTTCCTCAGGTCGGGTTAGCCAAGTGAGAAAACAGCACACAGGATGCAGCTAATCAAGAGAACAGAATCTCGTACCAGAGATCTAGACAGTGAAGAAATAATTTCTTCAGTCTAAGAACTACCAGCACAGGACTGTCTGCTAGACCCTGAAAGGAGGAATTGTCATATAAAACCTCCAAGTATGGTCTAGGGAGGTCAAGTCTCCTGAAAAGACAACCTAACCTGACTTGGGAAATCATCTCACCAAGACAGTAAGGTGTCTAACACAGACAAACTACTCTGATGTCCCGTTCTAAACTCAAAAACCGACTCAGTGGTTAAGAGAAAGAAACGGAACACCCCAGTAAAGATTTGCCAGAACTCAGTTCACGGCAAAACTAACTGAGGGTAGCCTAGGCTAATCAGAGGGAAGGGGAATTGCTCTTAAATCTCACCAGGAGATTAGTATCGGCTTAAAAGGTATAGGAGGTGTCAGTCTCCCCTTAAAAGACAATACAAGAGCAATGGGGATATGTATGAAAGTATACTAAAGCCCCTATTAAGAATCGTTCACCGAAACTCTCTCGTATACTATCTTGGAAGAGGAAAATTTTATGCAGTAACATCTTTATTGTATAAAATATTGCCTGAGCTTCAATAAAACTTTACCAGGAAGGTTATATCATGCATGAAGTGTGTAGGTGCCTAGGCTAGGAAGCCTAGCACTCGTGAGGCTCGAAATAAATACTGTAGCCAAATCCACGACAACAATGACATAATATAAAAATCCCTAGCTAAAATTCTAAATAGCTAAAGTTATTAAAGCAATAATGACGGGAATATCGTTCTGGCTAACTAAATGTACAAGAAAGAACGACTGCGTCCATGACGCCATCCGGCTGGCAACAGCTCGTTACGTTAATTACGATCTCAAACGAAGGGTCAAACTGGCAAGAGCTTACATTTACACAATTCAAAGATGTTACTTAACTTTCCAGAAGCAGATGAGGCTGGTGAAGACATCATAGCGACTAAAAAACTCCAAAACAACGAGAGATAACACAGGATAACAACAGTCAGCAAAGCTACGGGAGAAAGAATAGCTTGGTGGCGTCGCGCGGTGGCGATTTGGCGCACTATTTACCGTGCGATAGGAGCATCGCCTTTTTAACGACTATCCTATATTCTTGCCACTTTTCCCCCTCGAAGCGAAAACGCTATTAGGGGTGTAGATAGCTATGCAACATGTCAAGAATACGTCCTCTGATATTACGCGATATCCCTTCTTAGAATCTTAAGGGATACTGTATTCGCTCCAGGAGTTAGAATTCTGGATACCTTTGGTAAATTCTCTGGGATATATCACTGTAGTCAAATATATCTAGGAAGCTACTAATGAAGGAACTTCCATCAGGACGACATGGCCTGAGGCCAAAAATACTCTCACAGCAGTGAGACCTAACTTTTTTATTGAGGGGGAACAGGTGATGGCGGTCAAATTTACATAAATAACACCAGGTTTGTATCAGTTAGGGAAAAATACAAGTTATCTCTTAATTTGTCATTTGTTCCCATACTAACAAACCTTCGGTTATTTATGTGGATGGTTTACCTTTAGGTGGGTGGAAGTCCAAGATCTGGCATAGACATTACCTAGTACAGTATATGACTGCGAACTAGAGAAAACTTTGACACCTCGCTGAAATATACAAAGTGAGTATACTCGCAACCTGTGCAATGCAGTAAAATAGAGGTTGTTGTTTGTATGAACGTCATCGAGTTTATATAGGAAAAACAAGATGTATCCCATTGCTCCCACGCAGAAAGCAATGGGGACGTGCACAGTATAACAATTTTATAACTTATACTAGGTTACACAAGGGAAGTGATAATTAACTGCAGAGGTTGAAGCCAGCTTGCAGAGGGACCCATGGCGCTGTACCCCAAGAGAGGGAAGATGAAGGAATGCTTCTCATTCATCCCTGTCTTAACTCGGGTAACCAATGCCCTCAACCAACTGCTACTTGTCCATCAAGGAGCCTGCGGTATCTTAAACCACTTGTTTAGCAGCCGCCAAAGGACAGATAGTGAACGTATCCAGTCTCCTGTAGGTCACGTCTTTTAAGTAATGGGCTATGAGGGTAGTCTGTCTCTTCCACACACCTGCTTGGAGAACTTGCAACACGGAAAACTTGCGCTTGAATGCCAAGAAAGTACTGATTCTCTTAACACCATGGGATCTAGGTCAACGAGCCGGAGGAGGATCTGGGGCCAAGGCTTTTTCAATGACTTGGAGAGCGATGGCGAGCAGAAGGTCTACGGTGAGACTCAGCAGGTGATCACTGGTGCGTTGACTCTGTAGACTGGTCCACCACAGGAGAGCGCTTGCGCGCTACTCGCGCAGGAGATCGTGGGCGCGCAGGTAAAATGACAAATTCGGAGATAATTTGTATTTTTCCTAACCATACAAACCTTAGCTATTTACATAGGGTATTACTTTCGGCGTAGCTGAAATGACGAGCCATTAGATTTTTAACGAGGGTTAACTACCCCGCGCTGGTTAGCAGGGGGTAGGGAAGGGGTAGCTTGCTACCCCCCCCCCACACTGGTGAGTTATCTCACTTCACTTAGAGGTAGGACTTGTCTTGGGGGACAGGGCTGGCGGGCAAATATGTGTAAATAGCTAAGGTTTGTATGGTTAGGAAAAATACAAATTATCTCCGAATTTGTCATTTGTTCCATAACTGAAATACAAACCCCGCTATTTACATGGGGTGACTTACCCCTTAGGAAGGGTGGAAAGTCCCCAGCCTTACTGGCTTTGGCTTTACCCGAGGACTCGAAAACCGAGTGGATAGCACTCAGGAAAGGGAGTCCCTGCACTTCGCACGTTCGTTGTTAGTAACGATTGTGCGGCCTACATAAGCTTGTGTGTGGAAGAAGGTGACTCGTCCTAGGAAGTTGAGACCTGGAGTTCTTTAGATGGAAATCTAGGCTAAGACGTTCCCAATACCACCTCGTCAGGGTATGGGGGACGTAAACAGTATTAATGCTAATACTAGGAGCACAAGGGAGCATGGTTTACCTGCAGAGGTTGAGGTCAGCTATGCAGAGACCAGGATGCTGCTTTCCTCAAGGGAGGGGAGAATGAAGAAAGAAGTAAGGGCCAGACATACTCATTCATTCACGCAGACTAAAACCGGGTAACAATGCCCCCAACCTTCAGCTACCTGTCCAATAAGGAGCCTGAGGTTAGACCAGCTGTTGTGCAGCCACCAGAGGGCCAATAGAGAAGGTATCGAGGCTCCTGTGGGTCACGTCCTGCATGTAGTGGGCTGTGAAGGTCGTTTGACGCTTCCAGACCCCAGCTTGCAAGACCTGCGTCACCGAGAAACTTCTCTTGAAGGCCAGGGACGTAGCGATGCCCCTGACATCGTGCGCTCTAGGGCGATGTGACGGAAGAGGGTCAGGATTCAAGGCATGGTAAATAACCTTCCGAATATAGGCCGAGATGGTATTCTTGGTAACCCTCCTCTTCGTCCTACCTGTGCTTACGAATAAAGCTTGCACAAGAGGACGGACTGCAGCTGTTCTTTTCAAGTACCGCCTCAGACTCCTCACTGGGCATAATAACAGATGGTCTAGGTCACTTGTTACAGAACATAGACTCGTCACCCTGAAAGAGTCAAACCGTGGGTCCGCCACTCCAGGGTTCTGAGTCTTGGCAACAAACTCAGGGACGAACCTGAACGTTACCTCCCCCCCATCCCCTTGAATGGGCGACGTCATAGGAAAGACCATGAAGTTCGCTTACTCGCTTGGCCGAGGCCAAAGCGAGTAGGAAAGCCGTCTTCCACGTCAGGTGGCGATCAGAGGCCTGGCGTAATGGTTCAAACGGAGCTCTCTTCAGAGCCCTGAGGACCTGAACCACGTTCCAAGGAGGAGGTCTTACTTCCGACTGAGGGCAGGTAAGCTCATAGCTACGTATGAGTAGGGAAAGTTCTAACGAAGAGGAAATGTCCACTCCTTTCAGCCTGAGGGCTAAGCTTAAGGCTGAGCGATAGCCTTTCACCGCCGAGACAGAAAGGCGCATTTCCTCTCGTAAATACACTAGAAACTCCGCTATTGCTGGAATAGTGGCATTGAGTGGAGAGATACCCCTCCCACGACACCAACCACAGAAGACTCTCCACTTCGCCTGGTAGACTCCGACGGAGGATTTGCTTAGGTGACGGGACATCCTGTCCGCAACCTGTTGCGAAAATCCTCTCTCCGTGAGGAGACGCTGGATAGTCTCCAGGCGTGAAGCCGAAGCGAGGCTACGGCCTTGTGGAAGATGTTACAGTGTGCTTGTCTGAGTAGCTAGTGTCGTGGGGGTAGCTCTCTCGGAAGCTCCGTCAGGAGTTGCAGAAGGTCCGCGAACCATTCCGCGTGATGCCATAGCGGAGCTATGAGAGTCATCGAAAGATTGACCGAAAGTCTGGTCTTGTTGAGCACCCTTCTCATCAGACAGAGAGTGAGAAAGCATACACGTTGATGTTGTCCCACCTCTGTTGAAAGGCATCTTGCCAGAGCCTTGGGGTCCGGGACTGGAGAGCAGTAACGGGGCAGCTTGAAGTTCAAGGCTGTCACGAACAGGTCCACTGTCAGGGAACCCCACAAAGTCAGGACTTTGTTGGCTATCTGAGGATCCAAAGACCACTCGGTACTCACTATCTGCGTCGCTCTGCTCAGACTGTCGGCGAGCACATTCCTCTTGCCAGGAATGAGGCGAGCCGAAAGTGTTATCGAGTGGATTTCGGACCATCTCAGAATCTCTACTGCAAGATGGGATAGCTGTTGAGAAAAGGTACCTCCCTGCTTGTTTATATAAGCCACTACCCTGGTGTTGTCGCTCATCACCACCACAGAGTGGCCCGCCAGGGTCCGTTGGAACTGTTGAAGGGACAGATATACGGCCTTCATCTCTAGCAGGTTGATGTGAAGGTACCTTTCTGATTCTGACCAAAGGCCTGAGATCCTTTGGTTCTGAATGTGGGCCCCCACCCTTCTTTAGACACGTCCGAAAACAGAGTCAAATCCGGGGGAAGGACGAGAAGGTCCACTCCCTTTCGTAGGTTGTCGTCGCTCAGCCACCATCGGAGGTCCGTCCGTTCCGTTGAACCTATAGGAACCAGAGAGTCCGGGGAATTAGATCCTTGATTTCACCGTGACTTTAGCCACCACTGTAGGGATCTTATCCTGAGGTGGCCGTTCGGAACTAGACGTGCCAGGGAGGATAGGTGGCCTAATAGACTAAACCATGATTGGGCTGGAAGCTCTTCCCGACTGAGGAAAGGTTCTGCGACCCTCCTCAGCCTTGCTATCCTGTTGTCTGATGGAAAGGCTTTGTGGAGATTGGTGTCTAGTATCATGCCTAGATATTCCAGTCGTTGCGTCGGTAGCAGAGAGGACTTCTCGAGATTTACCATGATCCCAAGATCTCGGCAAATTTCCAGAAGTCTGTCTCGGTGTCGAAGAAGGGTCGACTCCGAGTCTGCCAGGATTAGCCAGTCGTTCAGATAACGGAGGAGACGTATGCCATTCCTGTGCACCCACAACGAGATAAGTGTGAACACTCTGGTGAACATCTGAGGTGCTGTTGAGAGACCGAAACACAACACCTTGAACTGGTAGAACTTGTTGTCTAGGCTGAATCTTAAGTACTTCTTGGAAGACGGATGGATTGGGATCTAGAAGTACGCGTCCTTCAGATCCAGTGTGCACATGAAGTCTTGCGGTCTCACTGCATGTCTGACCGTGTCCGCTGTCTCCATGATAAACCGAGTTTGTTTGACAAACTTGTTCAGTGCTGAGAGGTCAATGACCAGTCTCCAGCCTCCAGATGCCTTCTTTACAAGAAAGAGTCGACTGAAGAAGCCTGGGGAGCCATCGTCGATCTCTTGAAGAGCATCCTTCTTGAGCATGGTCTCGACTTCCGCCCGAAGGGCCAACCCCTTTGCCGATCCCATGGCATAGGAGTTCAACAACACTGGATTCGCTGTCAGGGGAGGTAGAGATGTCGTGAATGCGACGTGATAACCTTGGCCGATCATGGAGACCGTCCAAGAATCGGCCCCAAGTTGCTGCCACCTGTACACGCAACTTTTTAGGCATCCCCCCCACAGGTGGACACGCAGGGGGACTGCCAATCCTAGTGTTTGCGGCCTCGGCTGCTTCCCCTAGGATTCTTTCCTCCCCTAGAGGACTTACTGCGCCTTCTGTCCTTGGATGGAAAGGACTGCGGTTTGGACACGCTTGCCTTAGCTGCCGGAGCCTGCTTCAGTGTCTTGCGAGGCTGCTGTTGTTGTTGTTGCTGGGGGGCTGGAGGCTTGTAGGGCCGGGATGTAAGGGCCCTTTGGAGGAGTGAATCTTGATTCGATCTCCTCCACCTCTCAGCTGTTCGTTCCATGGCCTTGGGCTCGAGCAGATCTCTTCCAGTGATGGAGGAGTGTCTGAGCCTGCAGACATCCGCGGCGGGGACCTTCGGATGGAACCTCTCGGTCACTGCGTCACGACGCTTGACGATCAAGTTAGCTCATAGGTCAGTAACCTGATGGGCTAAGAACTCGATCGAACGCGTGCCCAAGAGGAAGAAGGTCTCCAAGGCCTTCCTATTGCCCTCCTTGGACAGATCCTCGGAGCGCAATAGGATGCCCAGAGATCCTAGCCAAATGTCCAGCCACGAAGTTGCCTGCATGGCACTCTTCGAGACCTTCTCTAGGCTCAGGATCTCTGACGCCGAGAATGTCACCTGCCGGGTGGAGAACTTCTCGAGAGATGTTCCCCTCGTTAGCTCTTCCACGAAGTGGTGGAGAGGAAGAGGCATACTGGACTCCCCCATGATCTCGAAGTACCTCCTCTGATGTATTCGAGGAGGCAGGAGGAGTTTGTTCCCGACAGAGGAACGACTGGAGGAGGCAAGCTCGGAGAGCTGGGCTTCGACCTTGTCTCTAGCACCTTTCACCCCTTTGGACCAGGGCAAAGCTGCGCTGGTCCTAGGAGGTTTCTGGGTGCCGTAGACCTGGTCTGGCACCGTGTCCTTGCCCTCTCAAGGGGCGATCTCCGGGTCCTTAAACTTGTTGAGCTGCCTCATCAAGCTAAGGACCTGCCAGAAAGCGTGTTCTGACACGCCTTGCTCTCCTTACGGACTGGCAGCTGAGTCTCCAGTCCCCAAGGGCTCTCCTTGGGGAGATACGTGGACATTCTCCCGGGGTCTGGTTGGTTCTTGACGGATCCTTGATGACGATTTAGGAATCGTCTTGGAGTCCTTCGGTTCCCTCCTAGGAGGGATACAGGACTCCAACAAAAAGGTCTGGAAGGAGACCTCCTCGCGAGAAGTTTCTCTCCTAGGAGGAGGGGTTGCTCACATTGGTGCCGTAGGAGAGACCTCTGTCCCGCTGGATTCTCCTGAGGACGGAAAAACTTTGTCCACTGGAGGAGAAACTGCCCGTGAAGGGGAAGGAGAAGGACTCCTCCTGACGGGCCTCTTGGGAGCCAACTTTTCCCGGGGAGAAGTCACCACGAAGTCCACTCCTCTCCTTCTCTTCAGCGGGGAAGAACCCTTCGTCGATTTCAGTCCCAAATCAACGAGGGCAGGCTTCACAGCCTGGACCACCGCGTTCATTATGTGACGGAACCACGACTGTTGGGTAACTGACTCAGTGTCAGTTATTCCCGCTGGAGGGAAGGGGATCTTCTGACCCTTTGCAGTGGACACCACGGGGCCTACCTGAAAAGAAGAAGAAAGAGAATGTTGCATGGACCTCTCTGTCGATCCGTCCTGGTCCTGGTCTGTAGCCCTACACTTGCGCGGTGGCGATCCAGAGGGTGATCTGGAAGTCCGCGCCCGTCGGTTGATCACGCTGGCGATCTCTGCGCAAATGGGGATCGCGGCGGCGCTCATGCGATAAAGAGTTGGAGGGATCGCGCGCAGGCGCGTTATTGCGTAAAGGGAGAGAAAGCGTGGGCGTGCTCGCGCGCGGGCGAGGGGGCGCGTTGATGAGAGGGCGCGTGGGCGTAAGAGCAAGCTGGTGAGCGGACGCGTTGGCGAACGGGCGCGTTGGCGCGCAGGCGAAGGGGTGCGCTCATCCAAAGGTGATCGCTGAAGGTGCGTAGGCAAATGGCGATTTTTACGATCCGGAGAGCATTTACGAGGCGGCGAGCGTTGGCGTGTGCCGACGCGTGGGCGAGCGATGTCGCGTTGATTCCTGGTAGCGCGTAGGCGATTGACGGTGCGCACCACGAACAGGCGAACGACTGCGCGCAGGCGATTTATAGCGCAGGCGAGTTGGAGATCTTGAACGATCAGCCTGAAGTGGACGTGGGCGCTTAGGAGAGCGCTTGCGCACAGGCGAGTGATCACGCGGGCGAGCGGGAGATCGTTGGCGTGCAGTGAGGTTACTGTGCGCATCCAAAGAGTCCAAAGGAGAAGAACGCGTCGGTGAACGCTCGTCGTTGGGCCCAGAAGAGGATTCTAGGGCGCGCCGTTGAACAGAAGCTTTCGATGGGCGCACTGAGGTGTGTGAGCGCTACTGCGCGCAGGAGCAGATGGGCGCACAGGGGCGTGTGGGCGAGGCGAAGGGGTGGAACCCTTACCTAAGTCCCGATCTGCCGATCGTGGACACGCTGGAGATCGTCGGCACGCAGGGCGCGCATCAGGAAGCAGTTTACGCAGTAGAGCGCTTGCGCGCAGGAGATCATGGGCGCTCCGGAGATCAATGGTGCGCCTTGCGCACATCAGGAACAAGAGGGCGCTGCTGTCTCACAGGAGAGTGTCGGCGCGCAGGAGATCACCTGCGAGTTGGAGAGCGCTGGCGAGCAGGAGAGCGCTGACGAGTTGAATCTGAAGACTCAGGAGAACGCTTGCGCGCTACTGCGCGCGAACGCGCAGGTGGGCGTGCAGGGGAACCCTGACATGCAAGGGACTTACCCACACCATGGGTAGAGTCCCATTCCCCCGAAGGGATCGGAGCCTGTCGTACGACAGGGTGAGTGGGCGCCCAAAGCGCATCTGAAGCCAGGAAAGGTGAAGGCAGGTCGGAAGGTCTGGCAGGCGAAGGAGATTGCGAACGATCTGCAGAGGTGTCAAGAGACGATACTGCGATTGTCTGCTCTCGACGAGGAGGCTCCTCCCCAGGGGAGGGAGACCCAAAGAGGGGCCTCCTAACTCCCTTGTAGGGAGAAGGAAGTCCTCTCTGGCGGAGAGGCCGACGGGCCTTACGGCGAAGCCGACCTCGAGGCAGGGAGTCTGGGTCATCAGTCCTCCGAAGAGGAGTCTCTGTCAGCGCACTCCCCCGAGGAGGAGACACGCCCGCAGGAGAGACCATGGGACTCACCTTCCCCCTCGAAGGATGTTCAGAGGGGGGAGGAGAGCCTTCAGCAACGTCCGCAACAGGGGCAGCAGCAGGGGTTTGACTAGACACGTCAGAAGGCCCTGCCAAAACAGTGTCGACAATATCAGAAGGTATTACCGGCGACTGTTTGACCGCAGCCCCCAGCTGAATCAAGTCAAATAGGGCTTCCTTGGAGGGCGAGCCCTTCAGCCCCAAGGAAGCCCAAAGCTGAAATAAACCAAGGTTAGACACAGATTCATCATATTCAGGAAAATCCAACAAATCCTCCCCCGGAGGAGGAGAGCCGCTGCCTTGCTAAGGGAGGCAACCCCCTCTCCCACCCCCGGAGGTCGGGAAAAACCACTAGGGCCTGCGCTCTCACTCAACGGCCTCTCACGAGAGACCGATTGAGTGGGAGCTTCGGAGGAGGTTCGGGCGGCGGGAGAGGAGTCCTTAGAGCCTTCCTTCTTCAAGGCTGCCCTTGAAGGAGAACGGTCTCTCTTGGACTTCTTCTTACGCCGACGGCCGAACTTCTCCCACTGGGAGGCACACCACTCCCTACACTTACTACAAGTATTTTCCCTCTCACACCGTTGACCTCGGCACTGCGGGCAAAGGGTGTGAGGATCGGTGTCCTCCGCTGACATAAACGTCCCACAGGGGCGGCCAGCAAGTCCAGGGCACGTACGCATAGCGAAGATAATGGTCGAGGCCAACTTCAAGCAAACAAGAATCTAGAAAAAGTAAAGAAAAAACAAATTAGGCTGTCAACAAACGAGGACGAAGACAGACACGTCTGCCCTTCGTCCGAGCCAAAAGTGAAGTGAGACAACTCACCAGTGTGAGGGGGGGAGGGGTAGCTAGCTACCCCTTCCCTACCCCCTGCTAACTAGCGCGGGGTAGTTAACCCTCGTTAAAAATCTTACGGCTCGTCATTTCAGCTACGCCGAAAGTAATACCCCATGTAAATAGCGTGGTTTGTATTTCGGTTACGGAACAAACCTGGCACTTGAGGGACTCACCCACATTGTGGGATAAGTCCCTCTGCCCCGAAGGGACCGGTGCCCGTAGGATAACGGGGTGCGTTGGCGCCCACTGCGCATCTGCGTCAAGGAACGGAGATGGTAGGTCGGAAGATCTGGCAGGCGTCTGAGATTGCGAACGATCAGCGGAGAGGTCTAAGGATGCGGCTGCAACGGTCTGCTCTTGTCGAGGAGGATCCTCTGCGGGGGACGTCGAAGGTGAAGAACTGAAGAGGCGCCTCCTAACTCCTTTGTAAGGAGAAGAAAGGCCTCTGTCGCGAAGAGGAGGGCGGGCCTTACGGCGAAGATGACCTCGAGGCACAACAACACCATCATCGGTCCTCCGAAGAGGAGTCTCTGTCAGTGCACTCCCCCGATGGGGAGAAACACTTGCAGGAGAGACCGTTGGACTCGGAGCCCTCCTCAAAGGATGTTCGGAGGGGGGAGCTGAGCCTTCAGCAACATCAGCAGCAGCAGCAGGGGTTTGGCCTGACCCGTCAGAAGCCTCTGCCACAACGTCGAACATAATCAGAGGGTCTACCTCTGCTATAGCCGGCGACTGCTGGACAGCTGCCCCCAACTGGATCAGGTCAAACAGGGCTTCCTTGAAGGGCGAGCCCTTAAGCCCCAAGGAAACCCAAAGCTGTAAGAGATCATTGTTAGAGACATCAACAAAATCAATAATACAGTATCCTCCCCCGGAGGAGGAGGAGGAGCTGCCTCGCTATGGGAGGCAACGCCCTCTCCCGCCCGAGGTTGGGAAACAAAAGAAGGGCATACGCTACCACTCGATGGACCCTCGAGAGAAACCGATCGAGTGGGAGCTTCGGAGGAGGTTCGGGCGGCGGAAGAAGTGTCTTTGGAACCTTCCTTCTTCAAGGCAATCCTTGAAGGAGAAGGGTCTCGCTTAGCCTTCTTCTTACGCCGCCGGGCAAACCTTTACCACTGGGAGGTAGGCCACTCCCTGCACTCACTAGTTTTTATCCCCTTCACACCGTTGACCTCGACAATACAGACAAACGGTGTGAGGGTCCGTTTCCACCGCCAACATGAATGTCCCACAAGGGAGTCCAGGGCACTTCCGCAAAATAGGAAGGTAGAGGCCAACTACTAACACACAAACTGAAAGAAAAAGAAAACAGATTAAGGCTGCCAATAATGCGAGGGCGAGACAGACACGTCTGCTTATCGCCCAAGCCAAAAGTGAAGTGAAGCAGTTCACCAGTGTGTGGGGGGGGAGGGGTAGCTAGCTACTACTCTCCTACCCCCTGCTAACTAGCGCGGGGGTAGTTAACCCTCATTAAAAATCTAATGGCTCGTCTTTTCAGCTACGCCGAAAGTAATACCCTATGTAAATAGCGTGGTTTGTATTTCGGTTACGGAACAAAGACAAATTAGAAATAATATCCTCCTCCGGGGGAGGAGTGGCAGCTGCCTCGCTATGGGAGGCAACTACCTCTCTTGCACCCCGGGATCGGTCAACAACAATACGGTCTACGCTACCATTTGCCGGCATCTCGGAAGAGACCGATCGAGTGGGAGCTTCGGAGGAGGAAAGGGCTACGGAAGAAGAAGCCTTGGAATTTTCTCTCTTCAGAGAACCCTCTGTAGGAGAAATAACCCTCTTAGACTTCTTCTTGCGGCGCCGGGCAAACCTCTCCCACTGGGAGGTAGACCACTCCCTACACTCAATTCATATGTTAGCGCTGTCACACCGCTGGCCCCTACAGTGAGGACATAAGGAGTGAAGATCGGTGTCGATGGCCGACATAAAGGTCCCACAAGGGCAGCCAGGTAATCCAGGGCACGTACGCATAATGAAATAATAGAGGCCAACTTCAAACACACTCTGTAGAAAGAGAAAGCAAAAAGAGATTAATGGCGGTCACAAGAGAGGGAGAGAACAGACACGTCTGATCGCCTTCCGAGCCAAAAGCAAAGTGAAGCACTCACTAGTGTGTGTGAGGGGGGATAACAAGCTACCCCTCCCTATCCCCCGCTAACTAGCGGTGGAGTAATAAACCCTCGGTAAAATTCTTATGGCTCGTCATTCAGCTACACCGAAGTAATTACCCTATGTAAATAGCGTGGTTTATATTTCAGTTACGGAACAAACCCCTATTAAATAGCTTGGTTTATATTCCAGTTACGGAACAAAACAGATTTATACAGAAAACTATCTCACATTTACTGTTTATCCACAAAATAACTACATATCCTAATCTTATTCCTTTAATTTATCCCTTGAACACAACAGTCTGTTTGCACACTTGTACAGCTCTTTTAGAAAAGAAAATAAAACATAAAAACAGCTTAAATTAGTGCAGTAGCAAGAGTGCATATGTACTGCTTGCGGCTGCAATCAAAAGTGAGTGTAGCTAAGCAGTTTGACTTTCATGCCTATGCAAAATGGAGTTTTTATGATAAAACAAAGTTTTATGAATACTTACCTGGCAGTTATATATATATATACCGTATATACTCGTGTAATGTTCGATTTTTGAAGGCCTATTTTTCAGTTAAAAAAGTAAGGGTCGAACATTACACGAGATATATATTTGAAAAAGTAAAAATTTCTGGCCTACCGGTAGGTAAACGTAAGCTAGGCCTACGCGAACATTACCCTAGGCTATGCTACCTACCGGTAGGTAATCGTAGGCTATACTTACACGTATATAAGGTTACCTACCGGTAGATAAACATAGGCTAGGCCTATATATATAGTACTAACCATGTTCATTTAACACCAGGCATATTATTAGCATGGATTTTATTTCCTAAACCATCATAAATAGTTTTTTTCCGCTACGAGTAATGACTTTATTATAACGCAGCAGGTATGAAGCTAGCAAACAGTCGGGTTGCGTATGTTATAACGTGATATGGTTAATGAAAAAATTATGCTCATTTTATTTCACTTGGTATTGTATATTAATTGACATTAATAATAAACCGCAAAAATTTTTCTTAATTAAATCCACATTTTTTTTTCTCCAAGTTCGAACTCTAGTTTCGGTAACATTTTTATGGCTTGAACGTTATTTGTTTCAGCGGACAGCGGCTGCAATAACTTGAAGCTTGAATTTTGCTGTAAATTTTTTATATTTCTTGGTAGACATCTTGATGGGTTATGAGTATATTCTTATTCATATATATTGTGAGGAAAAAAATGATTAGCATAACGGGTAATTATAATCACCGTAATTACCTGCAATTACCGGTAATGGTAATTTGTTACTCAAAACGATGAACTAATTTTGTTTGCAACTTGAAGTGTTTGCTTGTTTTTTTAAAGCTATTAGGCGGTGATGATAATCGGCTGTTTGCAACTGAAGTGTTCGCTAGAAAATGTACGCTGAATACTCAATTGTTATTATAAACAGATGTTATTATTTAGGTGTTGTTCCGATTTGTTTTATATTTTTGTTTGTCGCACTTAGGCATAACCCTTACTTTGTTGGTAATTATGGTATGCTGGAGATATAAGACCTCTAGCCTTCTGCCAAAATCAAGACTCGAACATTACATGAGGTATATGATGAATTCATGATTTTGAAGGCTAAATAGGGGGGTCGAACATTACACGAAGTCGAACATTACACGAGTATATACGGTATATATATATATATATATATATATATATATATATATATATATATATATATATATATATATAGCTGAGTCTCCGACTGCGGCAGAATTTAATAAAAAATCGCGGCAACCGCCTTGTGGTGGTTGTGTGGTTAGATGGTTAACAACCACCCTGTAAAAATCATTCCCGTTTTCTGTTCCTCAGATTATCTTTGCCCGACCTGTCTCCTGAGGGGAGGTGGGTGGGCTTTAAAATATATATAAAACTGCCAGGTAAGTATTCATGAAACTTTGTTTTATCATAAAATGATATTTTGATTATAAAATAAATTTTTGAATATACTTACCCGGTGAATATATAATAGCTGACGTCTCCGACGGCTCGACAGATTCCAAAAACTCGCGAGCGATCGCCGTGAAGGTTGCGGGTGTGACCACCAGCGCCGACTATCGGCCAGATACCGCATATACTTGTAAACATCTCCAGTTCTTCTCAGTCCCCTAGGTCTCTATCGGGGAGGAAGGGAGGGCCTTTAATTTATATATTCACCGGGTAAGTATATTAAAAAATTTATTTTATAATCAAAATATCATTTTTAAATATTAAACTTAGCCGGTGAATATATAATAGCTGATTCACACCCATGGTGGTGGGTAGAGACCAGTATTAATACAATAAAGGCGTATATGCTCAAGAGTTTTTGACAACTATTCAAAAAACAGACTTAAGTATAGGTACCTGGTAAGGAAGCAGACTCTGATTATTACTCTGCCTCATTAGTTCGCTATCCTCATGAAGCCCAGCGATCCTCTTAGGATGCTGAAAGACTCCCAGGATCTGCTATAACCAGGGTGAACACCCCTATAACAGGACCTCATCAATACCCTTAATCTGGGCGCTCTCAAGAAACAATATTTTGACCACCCGCCAAATAACAAAGATTGCGAAAGACTTCTTAGTCTCCCGTACAACCCAAAATAAGATTAAAAATTTCAAGAGTAGATTAAAAGGGTATTGGGATTAAGGGAATGTAGTGGTAGAGCCTTCACCCACTACTGCACTCGCTGCTACGAATGGTCCCAGTGTGTAGCAGTCCTCATAAAGAGTCTGGACATCTTTCAAGTAATATAAAGCAAAAACCGACTTGCCTCTCCAAAAGGTCGCGTCCATAATACTTTTAATGGGTCTATTTTGCTTAAACGCTACAGAAGTTGCTATCGCTCTAACTTCATGAGCCTTGACTTTAAGTATATTATGATCCCTCTCACTTAATTGAGAGTGTGCCTCCCGAATCAAAAGTCTAATAAAATAAGACCACGCATTCTTAGACATAGGCAAAGAGGGCTTTTTAAGGGAGCACCATAAAGCCTCTGAACAACCTCGTCGCGGTTTAGTTCTGGATAAACCAAATTTAAGAGCTCTAACGGGGCACAGCACTCTTTCAACTTCATTCCCCACAATCTCAGAAAAACTGGGGATTTCAAAAGATTTAGGCCAAGGACGAGACGGAAGTTCATTCTTGGCCAAAAAAACCAAGTTGAAGAGCGCATACTGCTTTATTAGCGGAGAAACCGATGTTCTTGCTAAAAGCATGTATCTCACTAACCCTTTTAGCCGAAGCCAAGCTCACCAAAAAAAAAGTGTCTTGAGGGTAAGATCCTTCAGGGAGGCTGAATTTAATGGTTCAAACCTGTCTGACATAAGGAACTGTAGGACCACGTCCAAGTTCCAAGCAGGAGTCGAAATATGACGCTCCTTGGAAGTCTCGAAAGACTTAAGCAGGTCTTGGAGATCTTTGTTATTAGAAAGATCCAAACCCTTATGCCTGAAAACAGAAGGTAACATGCTTTTGTAGCCTTTAATGGTGGATGCAGAGAGGAAGCGACCGTTTCTCAGATAAGGCAGAAAATTCGCAATCTGCGCTACAGAGGCACTTGGAAGACGAAATAGAGGAGGACTTGCACCAGTCTCTAAATACCTCCCATTTCGACTGATAGGTCCTGATGGTAGAGGATCTTCTAGCCCTCGCGATCGCTCTAGCTGCCTCCTTCGAAAACCCTCGAGCTCAAGAGAATCTTTCGATAGTCTGAAGGCAGTTAGACAAAGCGTGGGGAGGCTTTGATAAAATCTCTTTACGTGAGGCTGTCGCAAGAGATCCATCCGTAACGGCAGACTTCTTGGAACGTCTACCAGCTATGGAAGTACCTCTGTGAACCACTCTCTCGCGGGCCAGAGTGGAGCAACCAATGTCAACCTGGTCCCTTCGTGAGAGGTGAACTTCTGCAGCACCTTGTTTAGGATCTTGAAAGGTGGAAAGGCATAAACGTCCAGGTGAGACCAGTCCAGCAGGAAAGCGTCTATGTGGGCTGCCTCTGGATCTGGAACTGGAAAGCAGTAAGTCGAGAGCCTCTTAGTCAGTGAAGTCGCAAAAAGATCTATGGTGAGTTGACCCCATGTCATCCATAGCTTCTCGCACACAGTCTTATGCAACGTCCACTCCATGGAGATGACTTGTCCTCTTCTGCTGAGGCAGTCCGCCAAGACATTCATTTTCCTTGCACAAATATCGCCAAAGGAGAGATGTTACTTGCCTTAAATGGAGTTCCTTCTGATCCGTGGATCAAAGACCCGAGCATTCCAGACTGTCCAGCGGAGCTCCCTAACCCAAATCCGATGCATCTGAAAACAACACATGGTTTGGGTTCTTGATCGCAAGAGAAAGACCTTCTCGAAGTCTGATGTTGCTGTCCCACCAAGTCAGACATGTCTAGACTGAGTTGGAGATTGGGAAAGAGATACTCTCTAAGCCCTTCTCCTTGTTCCAAAGGTTTAGGTGAAATTGGAGAGGGCATAGGTTGAGTCTCCCCAGAGAGATAAACTACTCCAGCGATGAAAGAGTTCCCACGAGGCTAGTTCAAACTCTTACAGAGCAACTGTTTTTCTCTTGCAAGTGAAGGACTTTTAACAGAGCTTGTTCCATTCTTGTGGGAGACGAAAAGGCCCGAAAAACCAGACACTGTATCTCCATTCCCAAAAAAAGAATAGTCTGGGATGGGGTACTGTAAGTTACGACTTCTCTACGTTCACTATGAGACCTAGCTCCTTGGTTAGGCCTAATGTCCATTAGAGGCTCTCCAGACAGCGATATAATGACGACGCCCTGATTAGCCAGTCGTCAAAATAAAGGGAGGCTCTGAATCCTCAAAAAATGTAGAAAGCTTGCTACATTTTGCAAGGGCCTTGTAAAAACAAAAGGAGCAGGAATGAGGCCGAAGTACAGTGCTCGACATTGGTACATTACTTCCCCGTCCACAAACCTCAGATGTTGTTGAAAGTTTGGATGAATCGGGATGTGGAAGTATGCATCCTGAAGGTCAAGAGAGACCATCCAGTCGCCTTCCCTTACTGCTGCCAAGACAGATTTGGTAGTTTTCATCGTGAAGTTTGTCTTGACAATGAACACATTGAGCGCACTTACATCTTAAGTACTCCTGCAGTAAACGTGGCTGCCAAATCATTGGAGCCATCCCTGATAGCCTTGTTCCTGCAGTGAACGTGGCTGTCAGATCATTGGAGCCATCCCTGATAGTCTTGTTCATGCATGACATAATTGTACAGCAATACATTGCCAGCTGGAGAGACCTTCTTACTTAAGGCTCCCAGGGACCAATCCAACAAATAAAAACTTCAAACGCTCGAAAAAACTCCTAACAGGAGATGGTCTAGCTCTGAAGTCGACCATAAAATCTTGGAGCGTCTCATGGCCAGGCGACGGGGAGGGTCTACGAGGCTTGAGAAGTCTCCCTGGGCAGAGGCAGGAACTCCCAAGCCGAGAACTTCTCCCGTGTCATACCAGACGCTCGCTCTAGAAGCCAGTTTAAAAGGAGGGAAAGCAAAGGCTGTCTTCCCCAAACTCCTCCTGGTGATCAACCAGTCTCCTAGCAAACGTAAAGCTCTCTTAGAGGAGCGAGAGAGCACTAGCTTAGTAAACGAAGGCTTCGAAGTAGCTAGGCCTAGCGTAAACTCTGACGGAGGCGAACGAGGAGCAGCAGTTACAAAATGGTCCGGAAAAAGATCCTTAAAAATCAGCATGATTTTTTTTAAAGTCCATAGAGGGCTGAGCAGCTTTAGGCTCCTCTCCATCTGACAAAGTCCCCAAAGGAATATCAGTAGGAGGGGGATCAGCAACTTCCTCATCTGAAGGAACCTCGTCCGACAATTGCCGAGTCTCATGAAAAGGAGAGACCTGCCGCGGCAGCAACGCTTGACAGGCAATGTCAACAAGCAAAGGAGCAGCAGTAGCAGTAGAGGAAGCGACGTCACGCCGCTGCTGAAAGGACTGAACTCCTTGTGACTGACCAACAACAACAACAGAAGTTGATGGACGCTCGACGTCACGTCGGAACTGCCTTGACTGCATAGACTGAGCAGTCAAAACAACCTTTGACTGCGGTGATTGACGCTCAACGTCAAGTCGAGGCAACTGAGCCGGTCGGCGAACGTCCTGAACATCAACACGAGACTGCGGCAGCGGCTGAACGTCAACACGAGACTGCGGCAGCGGCTGAAAGCCAACACAGGACTGCAGCGAGGATCCATGTCACGTGACTGACGTGAAAAACTACTGACATCCCGTTTCAAAGCACAAGAAACTTCAGCACTAACGTCAAACGGACGAGTAAAAGCTCGTTTGGGCGGCTGACGGCCAGAGTCTCGTTCAGCGTAACAGCGATTCGAAAGCGAAGGATCATCGTGAACCTGCTCAACGACATACTCCTCCAGAAGGGAGGCAAGCTTAGTCTGCATGTCCCGCAGGACAACCCATTTAGGATCAACGGGAGTCGGAACGGGCCGAGACAACGGTAACGTCTGTGTTGGCAAAACATTGCCTTTACCGCGACCCTCGGACCCCGTGTTACGCTTGCGTTTAATAGGCGAACAGTCTCCCGACGACTGCAAAGGGTCAGAGCTGTCCCAATGGCTACAGCCAGGACGCTGGACCTGTCCTGAAGGGACTGACTTTCGCTTCAAGGGTCTACAAACCTTGCGCCAAGGTTTCTTTTGCGAAAAGTCTTCGGATGACGAGGAGAACACAGTCTCGCCCGTCTTATGGTAAGGGAGATCTTGACGAGAAACGTCCGATACCAAAGAGGGAACGTCTGTACGTTGTTTAAAGCCTCTCGTCCCCTTAAGTCCTACGACATTACTTCTCCCTGGTGCAGGGGAGCCTGAAAGAGGTCTCGGACTAGGGGAGCGACAAGCACGAACAAACGAACCCTCCACAACACAGAACATGTTTTTTGCACTTACTTCACTGATATCGTATTTTTCAATAATTTCACATTAGGCATGAATAAAACTGATTTCTACCTGAAGCACGCAATTCTCCCTTACATCAAAAGGTTAGAATTGCGAAATGAGTCGCATAATGTAAGCACATTAGTACAAAATGAAACACACATGCAAAAATCAATAAACATATACTGTACATATATATCGAATAAAACGGAAAAATATGAAGTTAAAAAAGGATCAGTGACTGGGGAGGAGACTAAACACTAGTTCACTAAGGACTACGTTTTCAATCTCTCACCGTACAGAGCCTTGGGACGAGAATAAAAACTAAAACGTTTTATCCTCTCTCCCCGTACAGAGACTTGGGACGAGAGTAAAAAACTGAATCGAGAACAACGTTACTCGCTCCCAAACTCCTTATACAGAGACTTGGGACGAGAGTAAAGATCGGATCGTTCTCTCTTTCTCTCTCTCTCTCCATCTCTCTCTCTCTTGTCACACACAAGAGAATGGCCCACTCACCCTTCGTCAATAAACAGGTTATTTGACCAAAGGAAAAAACTGAAAGGACTAAGAAATTGAAAATTAACAAGTTCCTTTAAATTAGTATCTAAAACACTTCAGTTTGAAAGAAGAATGAACAAAACGTCAAAATCGATTTACTCTTTCTGCAAAGTGAAACCGTGATTCTCTCTTTCTCTATCGTAACGATAGAGCGCAAACTGCGTAGCATAAATAAACCAAACGTTAGTTCATCTTTGAAAAAACAGCACGAAGACTATTCAAAGAATATATTTCTTAAAATATTTTCTAAAAAAAATATTCATTTCATAACTCTTACAGAGCAATTGATTTAAACTTAACAAAAATAAAAGTTGAATGGGCTCAACGTTGTTTAACTTCGTTTTCCAAGTTAGGACCGCCTACAAGGAATAGGTAAAGGCCGCATATAAACAAAACATAAAATTTATTTGATGTTTAGTATAAGTGGAAAGCTAATCGAAGAGGCCTAATAAAGGCGGGTGAGATATAAAATATATAGAGGAAAATCTATAAATATCAACAATAATTTATAACGTGATAAAATAATTACTAAAAGCCTTAAACACACTTCCGTACACTGAGGGAAGGGTCGGCCATCTTTTCTCTATGGAAAAACCAGAGATAAAAAAAAAACACAAAGGCAAAACACTTTTCCTCTCCTTTCAAAAGCATTTCTTTTGAAGATAGTATTGAATAATCCAACACGGCGAAAGCAATAAAACCAAAACCAAGTACTTCACCAATTCGGTAGAAAACTCGAGGTCATAAAGCGAGTGGAACCAACTTGTCGACAAGACCGACAGAGAAGAACTGGAGATGTTTACAAGTATATGCGGTATCTGGCCGATAGTCGGCGCTGGTGGTCACACCCGCAACCTTCACGGCGATCGCTCGCGAGTTTTATATATATTCACCGGCTAAGTTTAATATTTAAAAAACTCCATTTTTATGAATACTGTAGAACTTACCTGGCAGTTATATATATATAGCTGATTCACACATTTGGAGGAGGGAAACAGACAGAAAAACATAGTTGGGGAAACAAAAAAAAGAGTTGTAGGAGAACAAACACCTTGATTCCTTACCTGCTAAGGTAGCTGACTTCAAAGGTAACTGCCTCTAGAGTCGCTTTCCCTTAGGAGTGTTCAGCCAGGAGTAGACCTGCTACGCTGCAAACAACTCAATCGAGTCTGTCAAAGGGGTAGGACCAACAACTTGACTAGACTTCAGAAAACTACCTTCCCATATAAAAAAACCTGCAACCTTACTAAAGCTAACCATCTAACCTTGCAGAAATAGATATAAACTATCTATTTGGACTGAGGGAACCGTACCACAGGACGAGGACCTCAGACAACCATAAAAAACACAAACCCATATACAAGTACATAAACTAAGGTTGAGTGGGGGTAGTAACTCCTTTGCCTAATACAGAAGCCGCAGCTACGTATGGGCCCAAGGTATAACACTTGTCATAGTCCACTCTTACCTCTCTGAGGTAATGAGAAGCGAAGACAGAGTTGCTCCTCCAGAACGTTGCGTCCGTGATCTGCTTAACTGACATATTTTTCCGGTATGCCAGCGAAGCAGCAATGGCCCTTTCTTCGTGAGCCCGTACTTTTAACAGGGCGAAGTTTTCTTTCTCACAAAAGAGGTGGGCTTCCCTAATAGTTTCCCTCAGGAAAAAGGACAAAGCATTCTTTGACAGGGGTTTTTGAGGATCCTTCACTGAACACCATAAGGAGTTGGAAGCACCCCTCACGCTCTTAGTGTGGGCCAAATAAGCCTTGAGAGCCCTAACCGGGCAGAGGAGGCTTTCCTGTTCCTGACCTACTAGATTCGTGAGGTTAGGGACTTCAAAAGTCCTAGGCCAGGGTTTCGAAGGGTTCTCATTCTTGGCGAGAAAGTCGAACCTCAAGGAACAAACCGCTCCATTTAGGGTGAAGCCTACACGCTTCTCGATTGCCTGGACCTCGCTGATCCTCCTGGCAGTCGCTAGAGACAAAAGGAAGAGGGTTTTCTTAGTCACATCTCGCAGAGAAGCTTGCGAGATAGGTTCAAACTTCCTGGAGCACAAAAACTTAAGCACCACATCCAGGTTCCAAGAAGGGGGTCTTAAGTGCACCTGCTTGGTTGTCTCAAAAGACCTAATGAGGTCCTGCAAGTCCTTATTCTGAGATAACTCTAAGCCTCTATGCCTAAAGACGGTTGAGAGCATGCTCCTGTATCCTCTAATGGTATATACAGCCAGCTTAGCATCCTGCCTGAGGTACAAAAGAAAGTCTGCAATCTGGCTTAGAGAGGTAGAGGACGAGGAAACCTTGCGCCTCCTGCAACAAGCTCTAAAGGTCTCCCACTTTGACTGGTAGACTCTTTGTGAAGAGATCCTCCTTGCCCTGGCATTAGCTTTCGCCGCTTGTGCCGAAAAGCCTCGAGATCTAACGAGCTTCTCGACAGTCTGAAGGCAGTCAGATTGAGAGCGAGGGGGTTTTGGTGAAATCTCTCGAAGTGGGGTTGTCTGAGAAGATCTGGACTTGCCGGGAGTCTTCTTGGAAAGTCCATCAGCAACCCTACCACTTCGGTGAACCATTCCGTCGCAGGCCAGAATGGAGCCACTAGGATCATTCGTCCCGAATCGAGGAGAGCGAACTTCCTGACAACCAGATTGATGATCTTGAACGGGGGAAAGGCATACATGTCCAGCCCCGTCCAATCCATCAAGAAGGCGTCCACTGCAACAGCTTCCTCGTCCGGGACTAGGGAGCAGTAGTTGGGGATCCTCTTGTTTAGACCGGAGGCGAAAAGGTCTATTACTGGTCTTCCCCACAACTTCCAGAGGCTCCGACAGACATGGGGGTTGAGAGTCCACTCTGTAGGAAGGACCTGTCCCCTCCTGCTGAGCATGTCTGCCCTGATGTTTCTTTGCCCTTGAACAAACCTTGTCAACAGCTGGGTCTCGTTCTCGTTCGCCCAGAGGAGAAGCTCTCTCGCAGTTGAGAACAGAGAGAGGGAGTAAGTTCCCCCTTGCTTCCTTATGTAAGCGAGAGCTGTGGTGTTGTCGGAATTGATCTCCACAGTCTTTCCCGACACCGAGATTTTGAAGGCCTTGAGCCCTAACAAAATGGCCATCAATTCCTTCCTGTTGATATGCCAACTGACCTGACTCCCTTCCCAAATACCTGAGACCTCTTTGTTCCCTAGTGTTGCTCCCCAGCCTGACTTGGACGCGTCTGAGAATAACACTAGGTCGGGGTTCTTCTTGAACAAGGAGATCCCTTTTCCCAACAGAGCTGGGTCCAGCCACCACATTAAAAGATCCCTGATCTCTGTCGGAATGGGAAAAGAAAAAGTGTCCTCCTGGATCTTTCTGTTCCAAACCTTTGCGAGGAAGTGTTGCAGAGGCCTTAGGTGCAGTCTCCCCAAAGGGACAAACTGCTCCAGGGAGGATAGAGTTCCCAGCAGACTCATCCACTCCTTCGCTGAGCATTCCTGCTTCCTCAAAAAGTCTTTGACTTTGTCCAGGCACCTGGTCTGCCTCTCCTGGGAGGGAGAAGCCTGAAAAAGAACTGAATTCAGAACTATCCCCAAATAGAGAATAGTCTGATTCGGCTCGGTCTGAGACTTACCCCAGTTGACGATGAGTCCCAGGTCCTGAGTGATCGTATAAGTTTTCATTAGGTCCTCCAGACATTTCTCTTTCGACTGTGACCAGATCAGCCAGTCGTCTAGATAGAAGGAGACCCTTATCCCTTCCTGGTGTAACCAGCCTGCCACATTCGCCATTAGTCTGGTGAAAACTTGGGAAGCTGTGCTGAGACCGAAGCAAAGTGCCCTGAACTGGAAGCACTTGCCCTGGAACACAAACCTCAGATATCTCCTCGAAGACGGATGAATGGGGACGTGAAAATAAGCGTCCTGCAGGTCGAGAGAAACCATCCAGTCTCCTGGACGAACTGCAGCCAGCACTGACTGAGTCGTCTCCATGGAGACCTTTGTTTTCTCCACGAAGGCGTTCAGAGAGCTGACATCTAGGACTGATCTCCATCCACCCGAGCTCTTGGGAACCAGAAACAGGCGATTGTAAAAGCCTGGGGAGGCGAAGTCTTGAACTGGCTCTATTGCTCCCTTGACCAACATCTGGTCGACTAGCTCCAGAATAGCCTCTCGTTTCCCCGCGTCGGTGTACTGAGCCACTAAGGCTAGGGGAGAGTCTGAGAGAGGTGGTTTCTTTAAAAAGGGGATCTTGTAACCTTCCTTGACTGCCAAAAACGAGACAGTCTTGCCCCTACTGGTGTCTGGAGGACTTCCATCTCTTTTTTTGGACCGGGGCCTAAACGCACCCCTGCTGGTCCTTGGCCCTGACTCTTGTCTTCTCCCCCAAAATTCCGCTCTCGAGGAGATCCTGCCCCGAAAGGGCTGTTGAAACTTCTTTTCCTCCTTCTTCAGAGGAGCAGGAGCAACAGGTAAGGTCTTTCTAGCCGACCGAGACAAAAGGTCCTGAGTAGCCTTCTGAGCCAGAGAAAGGGAGATATCTCTGACCAGAGCTTCAGGAAAAAGATGGCGTGAAAAAGGGGCGTAAAGTAGCTCCGACTTCTGGGCAACAGTCACAGATCTAGAGGTGAAGGAGCACAAAAGGGCCCTCTTCTTTAAGACCCCTGCTGAGAAAAGGGAAGCCAATTCATTAGCTCCATCCCTTAGAGCTTTGTCCATGCAGGACATGATACTCGTCAGGTCCTTCGTGTCCTCCAGGAGTTCAGACTTTCTGGCCAGAGTCCCGAGAGACCAGTCCATGAAGCTGAAAACCTTGAAAACCCTGAAAATTCCCTTGACGAGGTGATCAAGCTCCGACATGGACCACATCACCTTGGCAGAGTTTAAAGCATGCCTTCTTGCCGAGTCCACAAGAGCCGAGAAGTCACCTTGGGAGGAGGAAGGCACTCCTAACCCCAAAGGTTCCCCTGTCTCATACCACATACCGGCCTTGAAAGCGAGCCAAGACGGTGGATAAGAAAAGGTGGTCTTGACAGCTTGTCTCCGTTCCTTCATCCAATCATCCACTTTAGCGAGAGCTTTCCTGGCCGAAATTGAAAGTTTCATTTTGATGAAGGCCGAAGACTTAGTAGCTTTCTTCCTGGTAAATTGAGACTGAGGAGAACGAGGGGCCGAAGGTTGAAATTCCTCCCCATAAAGTTCCAAAAGAGAGCGAGAAAGAACCTTGTAATCGCTAGAAGAGTCGGCAGGTTTTTCTTCCTCTTCCGAAATATCTTCGAGGTCCTGCTCAAGGATAACATCCCGAAGAGTTGGGCTGCCAGCAGTCTAGCAGCGAGAGCTGTTTGAATCCTGGCGCCGAGCGCCGCTAACATCCAGTCGGCGAGAAGCGGTATCGTCACGATGACGAGAAGCGGTATCGTCACGATGACGAGAGACAGTATCGTCACGATGACGAGAGACAGTATCGTCACGATGACGAGAAACGGAAGCGTCCTGAAGATGCAGGCTGCCGTCGCCTTGAAAATGCAGACTGCATTCATCCTGTTTCCTAAGAAACGAGGCAGTAACGTCCAGGCGTTTCGAAAGGGAAACGGAATCGTCACGGCGCCGAGAACGAGAGGCAGTATGGTCCTGGCGCCGGGAGAGGGGGGAAGGAAATTCCTGGCAGCGTGCCGATGAAGAGGGTGTGCGTTGTCGTACGGCCGACAAAGTGCGCAGAGGTTTCTTGGGAGAGATACTAAAATTTCTCTTAGAAGAAGATCTCTTAACAGGCAAAGAGACGTCCTTACGTCTGACGGACTGAGAAGGGTGGCTGAAAGCTTTAACTAACGATGAAAGTTGTTCCTGCATAACAACCATGAAAGCTTTAGCAACCTCCGCTGGCTCTCGCGGTACCGAAGACGGCAGTTGTCGTACGGCTTGACTGGGAGCGCTGGCAGAAGAAGCAGGGAGTCTAGCAGGATTAACTGGGCTAAGGACTCTCTGTTTCGCCCTTTTAACAGGAACATCGAAATCGTCTTCCGAAGGATCAGGGTCTCTGCTACTCGAACTGGGAGAGGGAGAGCAAGACTGCACGTCCCGGTTCCACCCTCTCTTCATTGGTCTTGATTCGTAACGCCAATTACGTCTGGGAGAACGATCAGGCGAAGACACAAACGTATCCGACACGCCTTTCCTACGGCGGTCAAAAGCAGCCTGGGAGATCGCAACAGGACTGTCTGAGGCGACGACTGACCGAGGATAAGCCCCTCTCAACCCCTTTCGGCTTTCGACGTACCTTCTCCCTTGGTCCTGGGAGCTTGGTAGAGGTCTAGACCTAGGGGTATGACAGATTCGATCAGTCGCCACCTCCACTGCACTTTCACAAGCACTAATTTCACCTACACCCTTACCTTTAAAGGTCTCCAACTGTGCTTTAATGGCCTCCAATTCAGCAGCTAATTTAGCATACCCAGGGTCATCCGTAGGCACAGATCCTGTAGAAGGGGCAGGAGTCACTACATTTGGGGAAGGAATACCTTCCAAAGGGGTTACAAGCAAAGGGTCAATAGATAAATCTAAGCTAGGCTCACTAGCAGACTTAGACTTTGATTTAGCTCTTCTAACTCTATCAATCTCAAGTTTGCGCACATAGCGCTTCATAGCTAACCAATCATCATCACTTAAAACCTCGCATTCCTTGCACTTATTATCTAAAGCACATTCAAACCCCCTGCAACCCATACAGATGGTGTGAGGGTCAACCGAAACCTTCGGCAACCTCACCTTGCAAATATCATTCGCACAAACACGATAATGAATTTTCTCACTCATGATAATAAAGGAAAAAAGACAAAAAAAACAAAAACAACAAGGCGATGAAGGGAAAGCGATCCGAAAAACTCTGAAAGGCGGACCAACGATGTTGTCGATCCGGCCGGCAGAGATAATCTGAGGAACAGAAAATGGGAATGATTCCAAGAACCACCCTGTAAGGGTTGTTAACCATCTAACCACACAACCACCACAAGGCAGTTGCCGCGATTTTCGATTAAATTCTGCCGCAGTCGGAGACTCAGCTATATATATATATAACTGCCAGGTAAGTTCTATTCATAAAAGTTAAAGATTTATGGATCTGGTTATTGATATGGCGAATGTTATGTGATTCTTGGACTTTCATCCTGCAGGCATAGTTCTTAGGGTACACTACTGTAAATATGAAAAAAAATACTAGGGTAACCCAGGACTCCTTCAGCATAAAGTGTCCATGAGACTAGAATAATATTTCAGTTAATGATTACATTAGTTGTACTAACCACATGAGTCAAACAGTTCATCTACACAGAATCATAGAACAAACATTGGTTTTTCTCCCAATTTTATGCTTGGCAAGATAGTTTTCAGGCTTTTAAGGTAACTAATATTTTTTGCGTGTTTAACAGTAGTTTGAACAACAATTAATTTAAAGTTAAATGCTTATAAGAATTTCACATGGCAAATTCATCCAAGTCACTGGCCGAGAATGCAACACAAACTTCATGCATGGTGTACACACTATATGGCTACCTCAAATATGCATAATTCACACCCCTGGGATACACCTTGATCTAATGTACCAACCACCACACTTTGGCCACTGTGTCATTATTCAGCTGACCACCCCTTCCCTAACATAGTCTTGTAATAAAAGAAAAAAAAAAAAAAAAAAAAAAAAAAAAACCTAAGACGTTAGTGTGTCCAAGCTTAGCAGAGGGAACGTGGTACTTTGTGCAGTTGCCAAATGGCACTTAACAAACTGGAAACAATTGTGGAAAAGTTGCTTATGACATAGATAACCGTCTGTATGAACCCGCATTTTCTATTAAAATCATAAAAAAACGTACTTGAAATCTATATCAACCTACATAACTTGAAATTTTTGTATAACAACGGATAGGAACTCCCATGTGCATAGAATGCCACCTTAGCTAAACTTCCCCACCTAACCTAACCTACAAACTGTGTCCTCACCTAACGAGGGGCTAAAGACTTCCCCAACGCATCTTAGACTACCGTATTTTTAGTGATAAGTTTGTTTGTTTTAGAGCGCCTTGCTTATAGCAAGACACGGCTCTTACCATAAGGCAGCCCGGAAATAGTGATTGATAAGGTTAAAAATAGGGAGTTCTAATTTTTTTAACTTTACCTGTGCAGCATTTGCAGATACAATGGTATCCAATGAGTATGAACACAGGGCACTGGGTCAATTCAAATACGTAGGGGGTGCAAACACGATGAAAAAGGACATGGCATCCTAAGTTCAGAAAGAGGGCATGCGAGGTTTCAATGTTTACTAATGATGGCACATGATTAAGGGCACAGTAATCTATAACTTCTCGAGTTCCAATAGATATTTTGTGAAATTTTTCAGGTGTGAGCGATTTGACTTCTATAGCTAGAATACTTGAATGTGGCAGGTAAAATGACATAGGGGGAAAATGGGGAGGGGTTATAAAAGAAGGAGTAATCCTATTGGTGGAGGCGGAGTTTATGCGTAGAAGGTCGAAAACTGCTATGTACAAACAAACGAACGAGAGTGACTACAACCGTCCCGTAGAATATCAACAAATAAATGAAAAATATACCGTTAGTATAGGACATAGATAATTTGCGTATTTTTTCATCGGTTTATTATACATCCAAGAAGGTAATGTATAGAGAAGAAAAGGCTCATTTTGCCATTATATACCGTTTCCCAGTATGTTTTCCACACCCAAAACTCCGAGTTCCCACTGGGGGTCCACCACTATCAGTAGACATAGATATAGATATAGATATATATATATATATATATATATATATATATATATATATATATACTGTATATATATATATATATATATATATATATATATATATATATATATATTGAAACTATTCCTTTCCAACAGGAACAAGTGTCATTTTCAAAGAGAACAGACCTTTTCGTATAGAAAAAATTAGTTTTTTTTCTAAGTTATATTGCCCCGTAATACAGTACAATAATACCTATAGTAGAGTACATACATCGTCATGATCATCGTCTCCTCTTCGTATGCCTTATGACACAACGGGCCTCAAAGAATACACAACATAAATAAAATAAACCAAGACCCTAAACTATGTCCAGCTCAAAATAGGATATTCTAGTAGGTTTCCCCAAGACATCATCTACTCCACGCTAAGGTAGAGCAGCTCTGCAACCAAGCACATTCCATTCTACGTGTTCTTGACACGCTGTAGTCTCTTAAATAAACTACTATACTAACTTATATTAATAAACTACTTACTGGGGAGGAAGTTTGAGTGTTGTCATCACCAGAATTGCAACAATAGTACTTAGCTCATAAGTATAATCAACTATTTCAGGACAAGTCCTTGCTTTCGTCCTCCAGCTGATCTCAATGTCAACACTTCTTTTAAATACAGGTAGTGCATTAGATCATCTAAATATCAATATACGGTAGGCTAAGATCAACTAAAAAAATAAACTTTATAATTTGATTTAAATAAAATTTTATTAGACTTTTAAAATGTGTTTAGTTCTTATAACGGCTTATAATGGTTAAAATATGTATCAAAGTTAATTTTAGAAACCGGAATTATTGCAAGGGATCTGCTACATTTAGAATGCAAACTATTTTTATTTATTTTTTTTTTTTACATTTACTGTGCTGGCTTGTAATAGCTGCACTGCTGCATTATACAGCATCAGATTTATACATCTCATAAATCTAAAATTATTTGTTATATAAACATCGAAATTAGGCTGTCAGTAACATATATAAGTTTATGAAATTGAAGTGTATAATTTTAGTAAGTTGCAAATCTTTAGCAACATTACAATCGATCTTAATCTAAATTTAACATGATAAATATCTTAGACATTAACATCATAGTACAAAAATACCTTATTTGTATTTCAGAAAAGACCTCCTAATTCTATCATTTGTCAGGCTGGCCTTGCTGGGTTTGTAGTTTAGCTGAATAATTTTGCCTTCATTTACATAGCTTTATAATGAGTTTTTAATTTCGTCTTCAACGTTTCTAATTTTATTTTGACTTAATTCTTTGAACAGTGGTCCTTTGGCCTTTCTCCAATTATATTAACCATATCACGACTCTTTAAGTAGCCTATATATTCCGTCATATAATGATTAATTTGGTAATTAGAATTACAACGACGCGCTAAGGAATGGCTCTCGAGATACTTGCTGTAATTAATCCAATAAATGTATGCCCCTTAAATTCTACGCTTCAATGAAGATTTACTTTTACTGAAGCTACAGCCCACAATCACCATAAATACTAGTAATAATAAAATAGAAATATTTTATACTGATACTAAACCATCCTCCTGATTTAGCATGAAAATTGGCAGTTTTTGGGAGCCGGTTTAAAATGAATAGGGAAATCATAATAGACTACCTCTGATTTCATTACAGACATTCTGTGGCGAGGTGCCAAAAGCAAACTTCACAGTCCTTGAATCTCACTGACATATATTTCCTCAATACAAACTTTCCCATTGATTTATCGCAATTAACTGAACTATTGAACAGGAAGGATATTTAAAATAAACAAACCTTAAACAAATATGTCTTACAACTAAAACCATACAAAGTATATAAAACAGACTTAAAACTCATATGTGAAACACATACAATACAATACAGTACAATATACGGTAAAAAGACCGACTGGCCTAAATACCCGAGATTACAGTCACTCAGTACGCATCGTCTCTGGCCTTGTAATCAAAGCGGAGTGGGTGGCTCATCCAATGTCTGTTAGTCTGGCTTTGAAGGTATTGAGTGTCCCTGCAGATGTGACTTCTTCCGACAGCTAGTTCCAAACATTCACCATGTGCTGGGAGAA
Organism: Palaemon carinicauda; assembly: GCF_036898095.1. Taxonomy (NCBI): domain Eukaryota; kingdom Metazoa; phylum Arthropoda; class Malacostraca; order Decapoda; family Palaemonidae; genus Palaemon; species Palaemon carinicauda. The sequence goes on along the minus strand of NC_090731.1, from coordinate 114,849,650 downwards.
GAAGTGTGATCGAACTGACCCTGCTGCATTCTTCAGCTGTTGCTGCTTCTCTAAACACAGGGAGTGTCCTCTGGTTCTGCTGCCTTTTTTAAAGGAAGCATCTTCTCACAGTCCACTTTGTACTCCCCATGTAGATACTTGTAAATTTGGATGGCATCTCCTCTTAGTCTACGGGACACCAGTGTTGGAAGGTCTAGCTTCTTCAGTTGCTCCTCATAGGACAGGTCCTGCAGGCCCGGAACTAATTTTGTCACTCTCCTTTGCACAACTTCTATAGTATCGATGTCCCGCACATACCGTGGTGACCATACTGAAGTAAACCCGGTGTATCCAGAACTAAGGTTTTATTCAGTTAACAATTCCACTGCAGTTATACCCTGCAAACAACAAAACAAACACATCATCAGACACAGACATAAACATGAATAAACATTTGTATTAACTAAGAAGGTACATACATCACACTCCTTATGAACGACAGGATGATAATATTAGCAGGTTTATTTTTACCACATTCTTCCCTTCTGAGTTAAGTTCACGTGGAGTAATCCTGGAGGTACTTTAGAGGTTGCCTCACTCTCTCTGACCTTCGAAGTGGAGGAGGTGAGGCTACCTGTTGAGGCACTGTACGTGATTCGTGAAGAGTGTCATTCTGAGGAGCATTATTCACATGGGAGAAATCGCATGCAATCTCCTGGGGAGCATTCGCAACTGACAATTCCTCAAGAACCTCAGACGGAGGTACAGGGTCCCCAACATCTGTATTTTCTCGTTGTCACTAGCCACAGGAGCCAGATGTCTTAATGAAACCGTAGTCACCCAACCATCTGAAAGCTTCACATAAGCATACTCAGGGTTCGTCTCTACGATTTCAACCTCATCCACCAAGGGGTCGTTCTTGCTGTGTCTCAGGAGAGTTAGTCCTCCTTGGATGAGCCAAGTAGGCAACGATTGGCCGGTGGTGGACCTTCTACTATGCAGGAATAGGCGGTCGTGAGGAGTACTGTTCGTGGAGGTGCACAACAAGGAGTGTATAGAATGGAGAGCATCTGGGAGAACAGTTTCCCACTGAGACACATCAAGGTTTCTTGTCTTAAGGGCCAATGCTAGAGTTTTCCATATAATTCCGTTATATTTTTCAGCCTGACCATTCCCTTTAGGGTTATAAGGTGTAGTGCGACTGGTAGCTACACCTTTCTTCATCTGGAAATTCTTCAGCTCTTCAGACATGAAAGATGCACCCCTGTCAGTGTGGATGTATGCTTGCATACCAAACAAAGCAAATAGTTGCACCAAACAACTGATGATAGTTCTAGTGGTCATATCAGCGCAAGGGAAAACAAAAGGGAACCTTGAAAATTCATCCACAACCGTGAGGAAGTACTTGTTTCTAGATTGAGAGGGAACTGGGCCCTTGAAATCTAAGTTCAGCCTCTCGAATAGCTGGGTTGCTTTGATCAGTTGTCCCGAGTATTTGAAGAATCGAGGTTTGAGCTCTAAACACACTTGGTAAGAGGTGGTAATTTTCTTCACTTCTTCTACCGAGTAAGGTAGATTCCGTCCTCGGACGAAGTGCATCATACGAGATATTCCTGGGTGACATAGGATTTCATGAAGTTCTCGGAGTTTATCAGAAGTAGTGGCACCACAGATGCGGGAGAGAGCATCAGCTGGTATGTTCTCTGTTCCTGGACGGTATACTATATCATAGTGAAAACATGAGAGTTCAACTCTCCACCTTGCTATTTTGTCATTCTTTATTTTACTGTTTGATTTAGAGTCAAACATAAACTTTACACTACGCTGGTCCATGATGAGCTTGAAATGGTGTCCAATTAAGTAGTGTCTCCACTTCCTCAATGCCTCCACTATGGCATAAGCTTCCTTTTCCACTGCAGAATGTCCCTGTTCACTGCGAGTGAGAGTGCGGGAGAAGAAAGCCACTGGGCGATTATTCTGTGTCAGAGTAGCTGCTATTGCATGACCTGAGGCATCCGTTTCCACAGTGAAAAGAGAGGTGGGATCAATGGCTGTTACCACAGCACTAGCAATGTCTTTCTTCAAGTTACCGAGAGCTTGCAGTGCTTCAGTAGATAAAGGAAAACCATTGGCTTGTGTGAGAGGGCGGATTTTCTCTGAAAAGTTTGGGATCCATCTTGAGTAATGTGCAAGCAATCCCATGGTCATGCAAAGAGAAGCTGCATCCTTTGGGGGTGAAAGATTCCACAGTGGTTGCAAGCGTTCTGGGTCGGGTTTGATTTCCCCATCCGTTACTGAATACCCAAGTAATTTAATGGTTCTGACTTTGAAGTCACACTTGCTGTGGTTTAGAGTCAGGTTGTACTCCTCGGCCACCTTCAAAAACCTTCTTAAATTCTGGTCATGTTCCTTCTCTGTCTCACCACACACAGTAACATTGTCTACATAAGCAAATGTATCACCTACTTTTTCTTTCTTAAGGATTTCGTCAAACACACGTTGAAAAGCAGCTACTCCATTTTTCACTCCAAATGGAATGCGATTGAACTCGTAAAGTTTACCCCCAGCTTCAAATGCAGTGTACGTTCTCTCTTCTTCTCGTATTGCAACCTGATGATATGCATTTTCAGATCTAAGGTACTGAACACCTTGTACCGTGCAATGTTGTTCAACATCTCGTCGATATTTGGCAAGGGGTAAGCATCAAGCTCAGTGAACTTGTTTATAGTACGAGAGTAATCTACAACCATCCTCCTTTTCTGATTCTCCCCTGATGTCACCAGCACTTGAGCTCTCCAAGGAGAATTGCTAGGCCTTATTATTCCTTCTGACATCATACGCTCAATCTCCGCTTCAATGAACTTCTTGTCACTCAAGGAGTATAGTCTTGACTTATTAGCCACTGGTCTACAATCTGGCGTCAGGTTCTTGAAAAGGAAAGGAGGGGACACCTTAACAACACCTAGTGAATATATCTTCAAGGGAGGTTTCTCTCCTCCAAAACCTATTTCCAGACCAGAATGTTTGCTCAGGAAGTCATGGCCTAGAATCACATCACTACATAAGCTTTGTAACACCTTGAGTTCAACACCGTGATAAGTCTCTTCTTTTAACTCCAAGTCCACACTGCACAGACCTAAGATGTTTGAGGACAGGGATTCATCAGCCATGGAGACTTTTCCATGCTCTGGAGACATAGTTAGTTTGTTTAGGTCCACTAAATTATGACGCACAAAGCTGTCCGAACTTCCAGTATCAATAAGGGCACTGACAGGGCTACCATTAAGCTTGAGAGGTGTTATAGATTTTTCAAGACACTTAGGGGAGGCCCCCACTATAGAAGCTAGCATTGCTGAAGAATATTTTGGGCTAGAAGAGCCACTTGTCTGTTTCACAGAGCGGCACACCTTAGCATAATGTCCTTGCTTCTTACATTTCAAACACACTGCGTCCTTAGCAGGACACTGAGTTCGGGGATGCCGGTTGTTCCCCCCCAAAAAAACATCGAGCACTAGAAATAGCAGCAGAAACAGACAAACTGTTATTTTCAGCACTAAACGATTCCTCCTCTCGACTCATTGCTGACACAGCAGCATTAACAGGTTCTGCTGAAGAGTAGGAGGCTGAATGCTTCTGGGCCATTTCTAGAGTGTGGGCCTGCTCATAAGCAGTATTTAAGTTCAGTGTCAAATTCTCCAACAGACGCTGGCGTGTTGCACCAGAGACCAAACCATTAATGAAGGCATCCCGAACATAACTGTCACACGCTTCCTCCGCAGTTACACTTTTGAATTGGCAGTCCTTAGCAAGTTTTGCCTGCGAGTGGCAAATAGATGCCTGGCAAATATTTCATTGTTCGGTTTCACATACAAAGATGTCAGAACCTCTTCAGCCTTCTCATAAGTCTCGCACTCAGAAATGTAGTCATACACACTAGGAGCCACATAGTTAATGAGAAGATCCAGTTTGTCAAGCGTAGGGGTAGTCAGCTGCACCGCTTCAACAAAGTTTGTAAACGTCCTCAGCCAGTGTGTCCACTCCTTGGCGGCCCGGGCAGAGTCAGGGTCCACATCAAACCGGGATGGGCGCAGAAGCCGTTCCATGGCGACTGAATTGATTAACTGAATAAATTGAAGTAAACCCGGTGTATCCAGAACTAAGGTTTTATTCAGTTAACAATTCCACTGCAGTTATACCCTGCAAACAACAAAACAAACACATTATCAGACACAGACATAAACATGAATAAACATTTGTGTTAACTAAGAAGGTACATACATCACACTCCTTATGAACGACAAGATGATAATATAAGCAGGTTTATTTTTACCACACACACACTGAGGTAGCGAATTCCAGCTTTGGGCGAATCAGCCCCTTCCAGAGAGACAGGAACATGTTGCAATCCATGTACGTGAAGGACCGATGGCTTATGCCGACTATCTTGTTAGCTGCAGCTGCAGTTTTAAAGCTGTGGGTCTGAAAACACAAACCAGAATCAATATGTACTCCTGGATCTTTTTCGACCTCGGTGTTTGCTAAAGGAGTTGTGCCCATCGTGTACTCCTGCTCCTGTGCCTGTCCCCTGCCGAGATGTAGTATGGGGCCTTTTTCTGGGTGAAACACTAATTGCCTCTGCTGCGACCACTGTAGTAGATTGTCTGTTTTGTAGGAACTGAAGGTGGTCTGTATCAGAGTCAATCCTGCTATAAACCCTTGTGTCATCTGCATAAATTTTAATGCCGCAAGTAACAGCTTCTTGGATGTCATTTATGAAGATCACAAACAGGAGAGGCCCAAGGACTGAGCCCTGTGGTATACCGCTGGTTACGCCCACCCAAGAAGAATTGGACTCACTTAGCACTACTCGTTACTGTCTATCAAGTAGGAATGATTCAATTCACTCTAATGCATCACCTTCGATGCCATAGCTCTTGACTTTTGCGAGTAACCGATGATGGGGAACCGAGTCAAAAGCTTTCTGAAAGTCACAGTAAAGCACGTCAATTCCCTCATTTTCTTCAAGGAGTGTTGTCCATTCTTCCAGGAATTCTATTAGCTGTGTTGTAGTAGACCTGCAACTCATGAACCCATGCTGATATTTAGAGAATGAATTGTTTCTGTCCATGTGGTCCATGATTTTGTCCCGAACAATTTGACTCTAGGATTTTACATACTACAGATGTTAAGCTAACAGTTTGATAGTTTGATGGTAGGTGTCCGCTGCCTTTCTTGAAAATTGGAGATAAACATGTTCTTTTCCATTCATCCGGGAGCTTGCCTTCATTGAGTGATCTATTGAAATGATTGCTAATGGCACTGCTAACTGATTCTTTGCTTCAGACAACAGTTTGGGATGTATCTCATCTGGCCCTGATGCTTTGTTGGTTTTCAAAGCTTTCAGCTACTTTAATAGATCTTCAGGATCCACCTTGATGTCCTGAAGTACTCTATCAAAAAGACGGCTTTTAGATGTTGGGATATGTGAGATATCTTTCTTGGTGAATACCTTCTTGAACTGTAGATTCAAGGTTCTACCTTCTCCTCCTCAGACTGAGTTCTGAGACCATCTTCTTTGTCCAGATATGGTATAGCAGACTTTGTTTTCAGCTTAGAGTTCACATATACCCAGAACAATTTAGGGTTTATTTTCACATCTCTGGCTATCTGCTTTTCAAATAATCTTTTTACTTTTCGTGATGCCCACCTTGTCTGATTTTTTGCCTTTGTATACTCAAGGTATTTTTTACCTGTTTTGGTTTCCAAGAAGCTTCGCCATCTTTGATGCTTAGTTTTTATTTTCTTCAGTGCAGTGTTGTTCATCCAGATCGGTTTCTACCTATATGGTACCCCACTCGTACATGGTACCTAGTGATTTCATACTTCAGCCAGCTTTTCCGAGAAAGAAGACCAACGTTCCTCAATCGTATCAGCTTCATGAAGCTCCCTCCACTCAAAGAACAACGCTTGTCTGATGATGTCATAAACTGCTTTGTAATAGTTGAATCTCGGCCTGGTTTGCTTTTGCTGACTAGCTTTGGCAACAATCTCAACCATGAGTGAGCAGTGATAATTTTTCACCAAGAGAGGGCCAATTCACATTTTATTGACAATGTCCTGCTCACTTGTGAACACCCGATCCAACTCATTTGGGGTGTAGCCTTGTCGGAATCTTGTAGGCTGTATACAGTGCTGATAAAGAAAGCAATCCTTCACAGCTCAATAACTTATAGGCCCCATGGTTCTCATTTTCAAGACATATTTGGTTAGTCCAATCGATATCTGGAAAATCAAAATCACCAACAATAATCAAATTGTTAAGTCGCATATCTCCAAGCTTGCAGAATAACTCATTCAGGCTGTTACTATTCCGCTCAGTACTGTTAGGGCTTTGGTAGACGTTGCCAATTATCATTTTCCCCTTCGACTCAGTTTCGATCTGCAACCAGAGCACTTCCTTAAAGTTTCCAGCAGTGTCATTATGTAGAGTGCATTCAGCGGGATTCAGTTCTTCTTGGACATAAATGCATACTACGCGGATGCCATTTGTGTGATTTAAATTTTCAAACAGACAATATCCGTGGATATTCAGTTCTATTTGGTCAACACTGTACCAGCAATTTTTTTGGCCACTTCACTTATGACTATGACATGTGGGCATGTAGTACTGGCGATGATTCTTAGTTCATCACTTTTGTTGCGAAGAGAGTCCGCAGTAGTGAAATATATATATCAATGGTGTCTTTTGCCGATACTGCTCTGGAGCTGTTGTTATTATTCGTGTTTGTACTTGCCCTCTTCGTGGATGGTGCATGCTGCTTATTCAGTTGTAATGTGCTTACTTTTTGCTGTTACACTTTCACCTTGTTGATTATTCATACCCTTTGCAGATTGACATTGCTTTTTATTTTTGTATTTCTTTATCTGCAGATTCCATGGGGACCTTGGACCTTGTACATCCAGTTTTTTTTATTCATCATTGGCTGTCAGTTCTGCTGCTTCCTTGACCTTCTCCTGCTTTTTATGTTTTTCATTTTCTTGTCACACTTATCTGCTTGAATCTTTCATCAACTTTGAGTTTCGGCAGCAAGCTCATGAAATCCTTCTTTTCTTCCAAATGATTGAAAACAATTTTCAGTGGGCGTGATTTGTTTCTTCTTGTACCATCTTTCATAGTTTTAGCCCCAATTCTCACAACTTTCTTCAGCTTAATGTCCTCTACATCAAGGGCTTCATTGCAGAGGTGGATGAAAAACTCAACATCATCTTGAATTCGGTCCTCTATTGAGGCAAGCTCAC
>NC_090731.1:114821951-114824451 GCF_036898095.1 Palaemon carinicauda | reverse complement strand
CAGATGGGTACGAGGGTTCCAGAAGAACTCTACGGGACCGTACCCTCCTAATGAGAGGATGCGCAACTTGCTGTTCCCTAAAGCGGGTATCGAAGCTGTCGTACCCCAAGCACGACCTGAAGCCCCCCTGTGTCCAGATTGCCATCGAGACGGATGTCAGTGAGGCTATGCAAGGCATGGATATCCACCAGGAGGAAAAGATGTCTGAAGTGTCCACGGACACTGAAAAGGATCTACTGAAGGATGATCCCGAGGAAGAGTCAACTCTACCTCCGGACGAAGATGATGATGTAGAGTCAGAGTCGCTTCCGTCTGTGCCGGCACAGGAGCCGTTACCTTCAACATCTTCTGCCCCTCCATCCGACGACATGAGACAGGCACTGGCCAATCTTACGGCTCTAATGGAGAGCATTCGCAAGCAAGGCAAAGCTAGGGAAGCGAAACTTGTGAAAGAGCTCCGTGAAGCTCGACTCTCCACCTCCCGAGGATCATACAATCGACTCAGAGTCCAAGACATCCCACCCTGCTCCGAAACTAATCCCTGGAGGTATGCGAAGTTTATGCCGATCACCAACAGCAAACTCTACATATCGGAGAAGATGGGAGCCGTCACCCTAAATGACATTCAGTTCTGGCCAAGCTTTAATGTTTACCCAGACTGCTTCATTCGACTGAACCCGGAGCCAGCGTCGAAAGAAGAGACGGAACCCACGACAAGACACAGGCTCTCTTGTCGAGCAGCCTAAAGAAGGTGGGCTACACGAACTCTTAAGTGTCTGCCCTGAGCAAAAGCATTCTACCTTTCTTGCTCCAGCTTCAATAGCCTTCCCCTTTACATCGAAGGCTTTTAAAGCCGTTACCAAGGCAGTGGAGGCAGGCAAACCTTGTCCTACACTGGAGGAGTGTAGACCTAAGTGTCCACGGACACTGAAAAGGATCTACTGAAGGATGATCCCGAGGAAGAGTCAACTCTACCTCCGGACGAAGATGATGATGTAGAGTCAGAGTCGCTTCCGTCTGTGCCGGCACAGGAGCCGTTACCTTCAACATCTTCTGCCCCTCCATCCGACGACATGAGACAGGCACTGGCCAATCTTACGGCTCTAATGGAGAGCATTCGCAAGCAAGGCAAAGCTAGGGAAGCGAAACTTGTGAAAGAGCTCCGTGAAGCTCGACTCTCCACCTCCCGAGGATCATACAATCGACTCAGAGTCCAAGACATCCCACCCTGCTCCGAAACTAATCCCTGGAGGTATGCGAAGTTTATGCCGATCACCAACAGCAAACTCTACATATCGGAGAAGATGGGAGCCGTCACCCTAAATGACATTCAGTTCTGGCCAAGCTTTAATGTTTACCCAGACTGCTTCATTCGACTGAACCCGGAGCCAGCGTCGAAAGAAGAGACGGAACCCACGACAAGACACAGGCTCTCTTGTCGAGCAGCCTAAAGAAGGTGGGCTACACGAACTCTTAAGTGTCTGCCCTGAGCAAAAGCATTCTACCTTTCTTGCTCCAGCTTCAATAGCCTTCCCCTTTACATCGAAGGCTTTTAAAGCCGTTACCAAGGCAGTGGAGGCAGGCAAACCTTGTCCTACACTGGAGGAGTGTAGACCTATGTCGTTAGCCCTGCTCATGGAGGATAAGGATTGGAAAGAAGTCCACTTAACCTTCTCAGTAGGGAAGCTGGGTGCAGATATCGCGGGACGACAGTTCAGCGAGAATCTCTCGAAACTGTCAGACTTTCTCTTGCGTAGGGTGCAAGAGACGAAGGAGAGACTAGCGGCATCCCAATCCCTACAGAACTGCATGGAGATGTGTGCAGCCCTAAAGAGCACCCCAGACATGAACATGGTCATGGCCGAAATGCACATGCCCACCTTAGTAAAGGACCTGTACGGCTTTATGAAAGCCATGAGAGCATGTAGAGAGTTCGTGTTTGCTGCAGCAATAGTAAAACATGAACCCAGGAAGTTGATAGCTTCCAATATCTGGGGTAAAGACCTCTTCCCAAATGAAGTGGTCAAGGAGGTAGTTGACAGAGCAGCCACGGAGAATAGAAATCTTCTCCAGAAGTGGGGCATGTCATCTAAGCGCAAGTCTTCCTCGGATGCAGGTCCCCAACCTAAAAGGAAGACCAAGAGACCCAGACTACCCTCTCGGCCTGCCCAGCAACAACATCCCACAGTCGCCATGACCGCGGTGCCCCAAGTGGTTGCTCAACTGCAAACCACATTCCGAGTGGTGCCTCAGCAGCTGGTTGCCCAGTCACCAGCATTCAACCCCGGGTTCGAGAGGCAAACCACTACCTCTCATCCCAAAGGTAGAGGCTCCAGACGGGCTCCTCAAAACACCCCTCACGAGGTAAGGGAGGACGTGGTCAGGGAGGTAAATCCTCCAGACAATCGAAGCAATGAGATGCTTCAGGTAGGAGGGAGACTCCAGCAATTTCAGGATCGTTGGACCTTCGATCCTTGGGCCCACAGCCTAATCAAGAACG
>NC_090731.1:114790123-114817623 GCF_036898095.1 Palaemon carinicauda | reverse complement strand
GAGCCGTTCGTAAGGCCCTCTCTTCTCCCGTTTCGTAAGCGTGCCCTGCGCCGATTCTGGCGCCATCTGCATTCCTTTTTGCGTAGCTTTACAACTCGGTGTTTTTTCCTGTGTTTCTACCAAATCTTGGATTTACTCTCATATTATGCTTTCTCCAACTTCTTCTGCTTCGGATAAGTTGAGTACTATTTCTTTTATGTATAAATGTAGGCTCTTGTTTAAAATTAAAGTATTTAAAAGAGTTATCTTTGATACAAGAGCTGTTGCCTGCTGGAGGCGTCATGGACGCTGTCGCTCGCTAGAATAGGATTTATTTGTTAGCAAGAGCGACGTTCCCAGCCCCCTGCGCTTTAATAATTAGCTGCTTAGCTTAATTAGGAATTCTGTTATGATGCGTTAGTAGTGCGCCTGGCGAAAGTTTTGCCTAGGCTGACCAACACTAGTCTTCGTAGCCTAGTTATTGGTCCTTGTTCTTCCTGCATGATAATTAGTCTTCCAAGTGTGATTTTATTTTGCTTAAAGCGTTAGGCAACGTTATACATACAGCCCTTTTCGAGTAATTTCCAAGATAGTATTGGAGTGAGTTTCGGTGATTTAGGTAATCGATTCTCTTAGTGCCTAGGCTAGGTTGTCTTAGGTCTTGATAATATTATCTGTTTCCCCGTTTGCTCCCTTCTCTTCGGGGAAGGGGCGAACCCTTTCCCTCTGTTTAAGCCTTAGGCTTAACTCTAGTGGTTTGTTTGAATTAATTTTCAAATATAACTATGCTGGAGTAGTACTGTACCTTCCTGCTCCAACTGAATTGGTTCAGAAAGGGACAGTACAGCAGTGTATTAGTCTGAGTCCGTGTTGGTCTAGCGTGGGGCAGAGTCTCCCTTGCTGCCTGACACGGGCATAGGAGGTTTATCCTCCTTGATTCACCTTGGAAGGTTTCGGTAATTATGATCCCTTCGCTCGGTGTCCCCTCAGACTTGTCCTCTTTGCTATTCCGGGTTCAGGATATGTTCCCTTTCCGGAATAGCAATTCCTTCCTTGCCTTGGTTTTAGGGAGGCAGCCAGTAGTGCCGGCCTCCCTCCCTGGATCTCTCTGGCTGAGATGAGCTTTCTTAGTTTGGAATGATCCTTAACCAAGGCAAGGTTGGACAGGACCCTCTGTCCTTCCCTTCTATTTTTCCGTTTCCTTTGTGTCAGTCGTCTCACATCCGTACCTAGCATAGGTTGGGATGGGGAGCTGACGTGGTCCCCTGTCGGCCGGCAGAGAGTGCCGACCGGCAGAGGCCCTATCCTTTGAGTGCTGCCCGGTCCTTCCTTGGTCCTTCAACCGCTGCCGTCTGTAGTTTCAGTAAGCAGTGGTTAGGAAGCTTGACTTAGTGTCTCCCCTTCCTCTCGGCACTCTTTCGGGTGTCGGGCGCGGAGGTACATAGCCTCTTAGCCCGGCACCCATTCTGTTGTCTTCTCTTGTGTTGTCCTTGCCGTCTGCCGGCCTAGTGGCCGGCCGTCGGTAGGGGGGTGTTCGCTAGTTCTCTTGCTGTCGGTCGGCGGTGGTCTTATGCCTTTGCTGGCCGGTCTCCTTGCTCACCTGCCGGCCGCTTTGAGTGGCGGCCGGCAGCCGGGCGCTACCTGGGGTGGATGCCAGCCGGCAGGGTTTACTCACCGCTGCCGGGCCGGCCTGCTACATCACTCGGTTGGCCGGCCACTAAGAGTTATGGCCGGCAGCTGGGTGCCAACCGGGTAGCTATGGACCGGCAACCACTACCGACCGGTTCAGGCATAGGAACTGGAGTCCTCCCCCGTCTGGGTGATCCTAAGTTGCATACTTGAGACCTACCTTTGGAAAAGGGGGTGGGGGTGCTGACCGGCAAGAGCCGGCCGGCACACCACCCTCATGTACTGTATCAGTTCTTCCCTGTTTAGTGTCTTCTACCAGGGGAGAACATGATATAGTAGGTTACAACACTGTCTTTTCTAACTTACTTGTGTTGCCTTGTGCAATCACTTGGTGTTGCCTTACAGGGATGAAAAGAGAACTCTTTTCATCTTTAGCCAGAATGGTAAAATCTTACCTTAGGTGTGAGCTACACCTAATTTCCCTCGGGAAATATGATCTTTGGTTATTCTAGCAAAGACTAACCATTTGATTTTAATGGCTGGTGGGCTTCCACAGGTGATTGTGGGGGATTCACAAGTATGTGTCTTTTCCTTATTCTTTGTGGTCTTGCACGACCCGTTGTTGTTGGCCTTACAGATAAGAAAGTGAGTTCTTTCTTGTCTACTATCCGGTATTTTAAAATCATTCCTTAGGGGGGGCTACACCTTCTTCCTTTGGAAATTTTCCATTGGTTAATCTGGCATAGATTAACTATACGATTTTATGATTTGGAAGGCTACAACAATTGGGTGTGCGGGAAATACAAGGATGTGTATTTCCGTTTTGTTATGCTACTGTGCATATCCAGTGATACGTAGTTCACTTGATACTCATGGAAATTTCTTCTCTTTACAGGAGGACCATCCGTAGTGCGGATGTATTTCTGCAACGTCCGCAGTAGGGCTTCTGCGGACAGGGTTCTGAAGGAGGCGTGTGGCATGCGCTGTCTCCACGGATGTTCTCCGGTATTGGGTTCCCCAGGTATGTTTCATATGCACTAACCTATCTATTGAGGTTTTTTCTTTTCGCTTCGCTCAAAATCCGTTTTCGTCTCCCCTACAACGGTGGATTCAAGGGATATAGCTAGGGAGAAGCTTCGTACCTGGGTGAGGGGCTTTCAGAAGATTACCTCTGGACCTTATCTTCCAAATGAGAAGATGGCTTTCTTTTCCTAGGGCATCAACTGTTACAGTGATTCCCCAACCTCAAGAGGAGGTCCCCTTAATTCAGATCCCGTGGATGCTGAAGTCACGGTCGCCTTGCTTAGCATCCAGTTGGACGACAGGATGCCAGACGTGTCCGAACGTCTGTAGGAAGACCTCCTGGCAGAAGGCCAGGATGAAGTTCGAGCTCCGGACAAGGTAGCGGAAGAGGCCGAGAGAGGTCGGCTGCTCCGGTTCAGGTCCTTGAACCTGCTCCCTCAACATCATCTGCTCTCGCAGTAGAGCAGGCCCTCCCTCCATTGTTGGCTTGATCCAACAAAGGCAGAGGGAGAAGAATGGGAAGGCAGCTGCATTGTAACTGCAGGGGCACATCCGGACTGCTAGGTCCGGTGGAAGGAGGTACAGCTTCAAAGGAAGAGACAGAACCGAAGGAGGTCGTAGTGATAGACCATGCTAGGCTCATGCCTTGCTTTCTTCTTCGATGAAAGAGAGGGGCTTCATGAACTCAAAGGTAGCTGTATTTGAGTAAGAGGCTCCCTTCCTTTGTGTCCTCTCCTGCCACAGCCTTCCCCCTTTTTCGCTGAAAGGGTTTGCGGTGGTTTTGAAAACAGTCGAGGCTGGCAAGCCTTTCCCCTCCCTGGTGGAGTGTAAACCCTTGTTGCTGGCCTTTAGAAAGGAAGATTTAGTAAGCAAAACAAGGACTGGAAGGACGTCCATCTTACCTTCTCAGTCCAGATGTGGGAGGCGGATTTTGCCGGATGCCGGTTCGGCGAAATCCTCTCTAAGCTGTCTGGCTTTCTTTTGCGGAGAGAACTCTAGACAAAAGAAAGACTGGCTGCCTCTTTGTCTCTTCAGTCCACGTTTGAGACGATGACAAGTGATCCCAAGGCCCATGAAACGTTCATGGTTGTGATCAAGACTCATCTGGCCACTGTGACGAAGGATCTCTACAGCTCCGTCAGGGCGAAGAGAACCTGTAGGAATTCGTGTTCGCCCGGGCTACGATGAGGCACGAGCCAAGGAAACTAATCTCCTCCAACAGTTGGGACAAAGACTTTTTCCCTAGTGAGTCGGTCAAAAAGGTTGATAGGGCCGCCACGGACGATAGAAATCTTCTCCAGGAGTGGGGCCTGTCTACCAAGAGAAATTCTTCCCCGGATGGGGTCCCCAACCTTGGAGGAAGACTAAAAGGATTAGGATACTTTCTCGGCCAGCTAAGTCAAGTAGACATCAGCAGCAACGGCATTTGCTGATGCCCTCAGTGCCCCAGATGGTGGCAAAAACCCCGACCACACTTCAGTGGGTTCCCCAATTCGTGTCGACACAGTCTCCGACATTCAACCCATCGTTCGAAGGTCAGTCAACTGCCTGTCGAACAAGCCTAGAGGAGCAGCCAGAATTTCGTCTAGGCGCCCCTCAAGGAGAAGGGGTTTCATGGGTGGTCGAGGTCAGAGAGGCAAGACCTCAGGACAACAGTCCGAGCGAGATGATATTGGTAGAAGGGAGTCTCCAACGCTTTTGGGATCGGTGGACCTTCGATCCCTGGGTCCACAGCCTACTCAAGAAGGGACTGGGCTGGAGCTGGTACAGCACTCCATCCCCATACCTTCGGCGTTTTTCCGATACTCCACCCCCGTTCTGGAGGAGTTCATTCATGAACTGTTAGAGGAAAAGTGATCCGAAGGGTAAAGTCCATCTAATTCCAAGGGAGGCTGTTTTGTGTTCCCAAGAAAGACTCAGAAAACTCGGAGTCATTCTGGACTTGTCGCCACTTAACAGGTTCATAGCGAACTACAGGTTCAAGATGCTAACAATACAACACATAAGGACCTTACTGCCCAAGAGGGCATTTACCGCCTCCATAGTTTTGTCAGACGCCTATCGGCACGTTCCAATCTATTGTCGATTCCCCTCCTACCTAAGGTTAAGGCTACAACGAAGACTATACGTCTTCAAAGCCATGCCTCTCGGGCTTAAAATAGCCCCAAGGATTTTCACGATGCTTGCGAACGTAGTTCTCAGTCAATTACGCCTAAAGGGAATTCAGGTAGTAGCCTACCTGGATTTTGGCTGGTGTGGGCAGCACCCAGGACAGAATGCTTGCAAGCTTCCCTGTATGTGATCCATTTCCTAGATTATCTAGGCTTCAAGATCAACAGGAAAAGTCTCAACTTCCTCCATCTCTAAGTTCCGGTGGGTGTGAATCCACTGGGACCTAATGTCACACCGTTTTCTCCGTCATGGCGGAGAAAAGAAAGGAGATAGCTGGTTCTGTCAAGAGACTTCGAGATTCCGTATGGATATCAGATGCGAACTGGAGAGTGTACTGGGGTCTCTCCAGTTTACTTCGGTGACAGACCCGGTGCTAAGAGCACAGCTAAAGGATGCAACCGGAGATTGGAGTAGTTATGCATCAGATGCGCGAAGAGATCTGAGAAGACCAGTTCCGCTTCGTCGAAATACTCTTCTCAGGCCTTGGTCCCAAACCAGACTCCTTAGGAAGTCGGTTCTTCTTCATCCACCTCCCCCGTCGGTGACGAGTCACTAGGACGCCTCGAAGGAGGGATAGGGAGTTCACTCTCATCAGAAAAAGGCCCAAAGGTCTTGGTCCAGTCTATTCAAGACCCCTCACAGTCATTTTCGAGAGACTATGACAGTCCTTCTTTCCTTAAAGAAAGTCTCCCCGCATCGCTCGATCCACATTAGGTTGGTGCTGGACAGCGGGGGAGTTGTGAGATGCTTGAATCGACAAGGATCAAGGTCGCCACCTCTCAACCAGGTGATGTTGGCCATCTTCCGATTTGGGGGAAGAAGAAATGGTACCTGTCAGCTGTTCACCTTTAAGGAGTCCGCAATGTGACAGCGGACGCTCTATCCAGGTTCACACCGATAGAGTCGGAATGGTCCCTAGACGCAGGACCATTCTCCTTCATTCTGAGTCAAGTCCCAGAACTGCGGCTAGACCTCTTTGCGACGAAAGACAACAAGAAGTTGCCCCTGTATGTGTCCCCGTACGAGGACCCCTTGACGGAAGCAGTGGACGCGATGTCCCTCGACTGGAACAGATGGTTCAGGATTTATCTGTTCCCTCCTTACAACCTTCTGTTGAGGGTCCTCAACAAACTGAGATCATTTAAGGGAGTAGCGGCAGTAGTGGCCCACAAATGACCGAACAGTGTGGGGTTCCCTCTGGCATTGGAACTACGATTGGAGTTTCGACCGCTACCAGATCCAGTTCTGACCTAGTGAGTCCAGAAGTCAATTGTCTGCGCTTCATCACAGAAAGCCCGGACCCAGCAGCTCATGATTTCTTTCCTTAACAGGTGAGAAAGTGTTTCGGGATTTCGAAAGCCAGCATGGACTTTCTAGAGGATTATAAGTGCAAACCTTTTATAAGGCAATATGAGTCATCTTGGAGAGAATGGGTAGCCCTTGTCAGACGAAGATTCCGCAGGAGATCACGACGGACTTCTGCTTGTTTTTCTTCATCCATCTCCATGGTTATGGATCGGTAACTAACACGATTTTATCATGTAGGCCTGCTTTGACAAGACCCATTCTATATGCCTTCCAGGTCGACCTCGCTAACGAGATCTTTTATAAAAGTTCCGAAAGCCTGCGCTAGGCTCAGACCTTTAGCACCTCCAAAGCCCAATTCATGGTCTTTAGAAAAGTTCTTCATGTTGCTTCACTGTTGAACAATAAGGAGTGTGCGTTAAAGGATTTGACCCATAAGTTATCCTCCTTTTTGCACTCGCGTCCGGGGCCAGGGTTAGTGAGATCATACCCCTCTTGAGAGAGGAAGGTCGTGTTCAGTTCCTGGATGGGTGAACTGAACCTATTTCCGGATCCTACGTTTCTCACCAAGAACGAGTTACCCACCATCAGGTGGGGTCCCTGAAGAATCTGCCCTCTGAAAGAAGATGCATCTCTATGTCCAGTAGAATGCCTAAAGGTCTATCTTCGTAGAACTTCAGACTTCAAGGATGGCCATCTGGCCAGGGGAGAAACGTCAGGCTCAAAATTTATTACTGAAATAACTCAGGGCGAAAATCACATATCTTATTCGCAGAGCGGATCCTGACTGTTCACCCACAGGTCACGATCCGAGGAAAGTTGCTTCATCCTTAAACTTCTTTAGTTGTAGGGATTTTGGACATCTTCGTTCGTACACTGGCTGGAAGTCTTCCAGAGTGTTCTTTCGTCACTATGCGAAGCAAGTGCAGCAACTAAGAGGTTCTGTGGTGGCAGTGGGTTGCGTCGTTAACCCTGCTGTTTAACTCTGCGAGGAACAGTAGCTTAATTGGGACAATTAATTCCAGGGTGAGTATGTAGTCACATGTTGTACTACAAACTATGTGAGGGTACTGGGTGACCCACGTTGACTGTTCCACTTTCAAAGGTGAACCCAGCATAAGTGCAAACATGCGTGCCGAGCGTTTCTAACGCTAATGTGACTGATTAGTAAAACAGACTTTTGACTTTGATACTTTGGTATCTTAAAAGTGGATCCAATGTTTTTTCTTTCAGACAAACAAGTTGCTGGTTACTATCATACTTATGCTTAAAGTTTTAGTTATCCTCCTCTTATATATAGATATATATATATATATATATATATATATATATATATATATATATATATATATATATATATATATATATATATATATAAGTGTGGTTAACCTGTTTGTTTATTGTCTGTCAATAAACTGGTTCTTGAGAACCTTGCGTCTCCTTCACCTGTGAGCATTCATTCTATGTATATTTACCCGGGGATAATTCTAATAGAATGTTCCCTTATGCAAGCTAATATTGCATTGGTTTATGCTTCCCCTTAGCTGGAGGACTCCATCCCATAAAGGGATGGTGGCGGATTTACGAGTTTCCTCCTAAGCGGATATGAACCTTTGTCCAATACGTGTTTTGAGCGGAGGACTGGTCGATATTTCATATTGACACAGTGATTCTTTTCGAACTTCGCTTTACCCAGTATGGGGTGAGACCACTATACTCGCTTGCCTGGGGTTCATACTTAGATATATGTACTCTTCGAGACTTTCCCAGAGTCTAGTAAGACTCTTCCCTGTTGGGGGCAGGAAGCTCTATCATGGTTTATGATTAGTTGAAAAGATGTATGACGGTAACATCTTAGGTCTCTAGGTCGCGTCGACTGGGGGAAATACTTCTGAGGAGTACGGCACATTTTGAGAATCCACAGATACAGTAATGCTCTGGTATACTTCCATCAGGACGACATGGCTTGAGCCCAAAAAAACGGATTTTGAGCGAAGCGAAAAATCTATTTTTGGGTAAGATGGCCATGTCGTCCTGATGGACCCGCCCTTCCCTTTCAATGAAAGGGCCGTAGGACCCCTCCCTACATACAGTATCTGTAGCACCTCGTGTTTCGCTACAAGGAATGCAGATGGTGCCAGAATCGGCGCAGGGCACGCTTACGAAACGGGAGAAGAGAGGGCCTTACGAACGGCTCTCCCCCTTTCTTTCTCGTTTTCGTTTTCTTGCCATTTGACCCCTACGAAGTGTTAACTCTATTCGGGGTATAGATTGCTATGAGGCGTGTCAAGAATACGTCCACTGATATTTATGATATCCCTAAGGTCTTTTTTAGGGATACTCGCTCCAGGAGTTAGAATTCTGGGTACCTGAAGGTAAATTCTCTGGGAATATCGCCGTAGTTGTAATATACCCTAGGAAGCTGCCTTTAAGGAACTTCCATCAGGACGACATGGCCATCTTATCCAAAAATAGATTTTTCGCTTCGCTCAAAATCCGTTATATATATATATATATATATATATATATATATATATATATATATATATATATATATATATATATATATATATATATACACATACATACATATATTTATACGTACATATATATATACAGTAGGGTCCCGAATTACACGTGTTCTAATTACGCGATTCATCAATTACGCGATCGATAGTTTTTAAAAATTAAATTTCCTGTATCTGCGAGGAGCATTCTAAATCCGCGAGTCAAGCACCGCGAAGCGTAGGAAATCTATTGTTTTCTTAATTGTATTGGGGGGGGTGATGGTTCCCCGATGTCTGAGAAGGGGGGGGGGGAGAATGTGAGAGAAAGATTTCTGTTCAAACATTTTAAGACTAGTTTTGGATGAAAAATGTTAAGGTTTGCCCATCTGTTGTGTGAACTTGTCGCTAGGCTAGCCTAACTGTCCAACACCTATATGTATAATATTCCATATTTGTACTAATTAATTTTTATACTTATGTTGTGATTATGGTGAAAAATCCTTATTCATTAAACTTTAAATTAAAAACCATCAAAATCAACAGTGCCATTTGAAATATTGAAAAGTTTCCAAAAAAAAAAAAATCAACAGAACAGCATCGTCATGTGAACACCTTCGTTGCTTTCGTGTGCAAGACTACCGCTATCATCCAGTAGTAGTGCGTTGTGCTCCGTTTCATCTAAATTGTTTGAAATTCTTTTATATAGTACTTTTGAAACCAAAAATTAAATTAAATAAAGACTATTTTATATCATGCTACTGCCAAACATGTCACTACAACCAAACCCATTACTTTGTTTAGTACGTTCCATCGCCGATCATAACGAACTCGCTAACCAATTTTAACATCTGTCTATAGGTTAACTTTTGCGGCAAAAGATATCTTACCAGGTACTATGTAATAATAATGTTATAATTAATGTTGTTTTATTTATCCTTAGAAAATCAAAATAAATGAAATATGAGCAATTTTGTTTCGAGTTTTTTTTTTCCTAGAAAAACGCCTCCTTAAAAGGAAAACGTTTTTTTTACGTTTCATCGTCGATCATAAACGCATTTAATCCTGAGAGTGATATTGAGCTTTTACTAAAGATGTTATTATAAATAAAGATTATAAATAGGTGGTAGAATATCTATAATTAAAGTGTAGCAGCATCAAGAAATGTTGGGGTTCGCCCTTTACATAAGAATGTACTGTACATTGGATTAGACAGAACGTAGAAAAAATCAATTAGAGAAAAATCGGTATTCGATACCCTCTTCATCTGCATCGTCAATCTGGCTTTTTTATTTTTTTTATTCTCAGTCGCTAACTAGTTATCGCACTGTCAAGATCTGCACACATTCCGATAATTCACATTTGAAGGTTTTCTGGGAGAGGATGGATAGAGAAAATACCAAACTATATAAAATGTTTTTTTTAACCTGTTAAGCGTCACCCACGTGATAAACCGTTCACCACGATCTACTCGGTACCGCCTTCACCTGTATATTCCGTTCATGACTTTAATTGCCTTTTACAAGCCGTCAGTCTCGTGATGTTACGTTTACTTGTATAGTAAGTATGGGATCACCACTTGGCAACACTCTCAGCATATGATGTCTGGCAACTATTTTTCTGAAGGTAGCTTGATGTTGGAAAACTGGTTTCCTATCAGTGCGCTCGGGCGTTCATGCATAAGTGGTTATTTGTTGTTCCTTTTGTAATGAACGGTCTAAAGAGGAAGGTTATTTCTTTAGATGAAATAAATGATATTCTTGTTGAGGAATTTGATAATGATAACCTGTTTGATAATGAGAGCACTAGTTCTGAATCCTCCAGTGATGAGTATATTGAAGAAACAAAGTTTTCTTTCGATGCCGAAAGCGAAAATGACTTCTCATTACCGAATGACTGGACAACGAAATTTCACAAAACTATAAAGGAAAGGAAACGCCGAGAGAGAGAGAGAGAGAGAGGAGAGAGAGAGAGAGAGGAGAGAGAGGAGAGAGAGAGAGAGAGAGAATAAAGTGGATAAATAATGTACAAATGTATGACGAACATATTTGAAAACTATACAGGAAACGATATGAAGAGAGAGAGAGAGAGAGAGAGAGAGAGAGAGAGAGAGAGAGAGAGAGAGAGAGAGAGAGAGAGAGAGGGGGGAGGGAGACTTATCCCTTTCCTTTTGTTGCTTATCCAGGTGTAAGATTTACGATTGAAGATAAAAAGAACCCATTAGAATATTCAGTATTATGTAGCCATTTGAAATGAAATAATAGTATTAATTGTTTTTTTACTCAACCATTTAATTAATATCCCTACTTTTAACTATAATTACGAATTATAAGCATAAAGAAATGATATTAACTTTGAAAAATTATCATTAGTGAAATGACCGCTCAGGGCAAAAAAAAGCGTGACGGTACGTTAGCGGCAACCTGGTCCAGGGGGGACGCTTAGATGTTTTCTGGCAGAAAATTACGGTAGATTATCGTACAGCAGCCTAGTGCACACTTGCGCCTAGTGGCCGTGTTTACGTGTGGGAGTGTCATCATGGATATACAGTACTATACTGTAATTTTTAACTATTGCTAGATACTGTATCAAACCTTGAAAACCCTTTTTTGTTTTTTGTATCTATAGGAAATAATTCTACATCATTCGGAAAATACTGAAAACAGTAAGCTATGCATAGTACAGTAGTAAATACTACAGTCATAGAAAATTATCAAAACTTTAACAACTTTTTATTGTTTTATTTATCCATAAAAGAAATTTTGTACAGTATTTCATAAAAAAATCTGCCTTCAGAATATATCTGAAAATTATCTCTATGAACCTCCCCTGATGTTCATATTTCTTCTCCAGAGGCTTGTTTTATCAACGTTTACATAAGATTTATCGAAACTTGTCCCATTTTCTTTCCTATCAAACAATATGTGCCCCCGCTAAAGTAATGTGACAATCTAGCAGTTAATGGTAAGTAGTCCTGCTAGGAGTTTACTATACTTCAGTTTTCTCCGTTGCAGCTGTGTCAGATTGTGATAAATATTTTCCTTTTAAATGACTTTACTTGGTCGATTGGTTAACATTTCTGCACAGGGAAAGCACTGAGTTATCAATAATTGTTCTAAGGATAAAGATATCTCACAGTTTCCCTCAGGAGATATGTTTTGGTTAGTGTATATGTAACCGAAGAGTATTCACTTTGTAGGAGTAAAGCTTTTACATTTTAAGCAGAACGCCTGCCTTTCTTTGTTCCTAACAGCTGAGGAAAGTAATTTTTAGTAAAAAGGAAATTACAAAGAGAAAACAGTGGGTTTTTCTGGTGGTGATAAGGAGATGACAAGCCCATATTTGCCTACCAGCCAAGTTAGAGATGAATCTGTTTGGGTTTTAACTTATTTAACTTGCTTTGTTAATCTCAAAGGCCAGCAAGCCTTCTCTTGTAGGCAGGTAAGTCTGACTTGCCAACCCAGTTTCACACTGTATCCTAACTACCATAGTCGGATCTATTGCTCAAAAGTACATAGTGTTCCTTCAGTAAGGGTTCTGAATGTTCACTGCACCTTACAAAGTAGAGTTCCTCCCATGTGAGTCTCAATTTCATGAATTACTATAGTCCTTCTGCAGCTTAACCCTTGCATTTCCACATACCTAGTCACTTCATATGACTTCTAGATTGTGAGGCAGAAGTTAATTAGATTGGTAGGTGGATCCTTATAGCCCTCCTCTCGCTAAAGTAAGAGTTCTTAAATAATATAATTTTAAATTAGGAAATGGCATTTCATATCATAGATCCTCTTAAATTTTATTATTGGTGATGTATCAGCTCAGCTGGTCAATTGCATCATATGATCACTCCAGATGACTGTGCATTTTCGTTCACTTACAAGCTTAGCCTCTAGTTCATCACAGGCTAACACTAGTGTTTTTATTACCCTTATGAGTCTATCTGTAGAAATGACTAAAAATATCGGATTCTCTGTATTTAGTTTAGAACTACAGCTAATAGTAAAAAGTATAATTATCCTAGTGCATCAATATCCCTTTGGAGGCACTTATAATTGCTATGCCTTTCTGCCATAAGCCTTAACATGTGCGCAACTTACGAGACTGTTATAAGCAAGATTAATGTTAGGACTGGGCATGCTGGAAATCTTTTGATAAAACTGATTTATGTTTTAAAGTAGGTTCTGACACAGCTTTTTCGTCATGGTATTCAGAGATGGTTGTTTCTAAACTTAACAGTATATACCAATCAATTCTTTAATTTCATGGTGAATAAGTCGTTGAATGATTTATCACTTAAAATAAGAATGGCTACTGGGTTTAAGGTTCATTAAACTGTTCAATTGTAATTTTAGTTTCTAAACCTCAAGGCATTTTGGCTTGTATAAGATTAATCAGTTATCTTATCTTGTTATAGAATATAATCCCCTTTTTGAAGACCATCATTACCCTAATAAACAAAAATTTTTGTGCGTAAGAATATAGGAAATAATA
Organism: Palaemon carinicauda; assembly: GCF_036898095.1. NCBI lineage: Eukaryota > Metazoa > Arthropoda > Malacostraca > Decapoda > Palaemonidae > Palaemon > Palaemon carinicauda. The sequence goes on along the minus strand of NC_090731.1, from coordinate 114,804,520 downwards.
TTGAAATACTTTACTCGGCAGTTAATTTTGATGTTTAAGGAGAAATTCTTTTGAGCAGCGAGGACTAGGCTAGCTGTTTATAGAGAAAATGTTGACAGTATTTCCACATCAAACCTTTTTCTTTTCTACTGCCTAACTAGTTTGTATTTTGTTATATTGGGAATTTAATGTCAATAATATATTTTTGGGTAGCTCAGAAATCAACTATTTCTAGATTCAGAGTAAAATTTTAGTCCTATCGTACGCACTTTCACCCCTAACCAAAATGCTGAAGGGGTAACTACTGGTCCTTTATACTATTCAGTAACAATTCTGATAGTAGACTGTTTATCCCAGGGTCGCAATCCTCTCACAGAGCCTCAAATTCTTTATTGACTTTTGCCCTTCTGTGAAGTGATTATCACTCACTCATTTTTGAGCCCTTATACACTTGTATGTAGCAAGGCTAAAGACTGAGAGGGTAGCCTAGATCCTTATTTTTCTCCTTTCATTAAAGTACCTCAAAACTGCTATTTATCCCTTATTTGCCAAATTGTTAATTTAGATATTTTATTCCTTTCCTCGTATCAGAACTAATTTGGTCAGGTATTCTTTTATAACTTTGACCATTAACCCATTTTATCCTTTTTTCTGATAATTAAATCTATGGCTTAGACACAGTCACTTGCTTGGATAAAATCTTTCTTATCTCAGACGTTTTTGTACATTACAGTAGGTCCTCGGGTTACGACGGTCCCGACTTACGCGGTTTCGCCGTTACGAACGCGCCCCATAAAAATATAAAAATAATATTAAGCGTCGTTCCGTCTTACACCGTTAGCGTCGTAAGCGACGTAAACAATTGCAAACTAGTTTCTAGCGCGCGGTGGATGAATACGCTTTGCGGTGGTTGTGGACGAGGAAGACGGCGTCGCTCAGTTCCACTCATACGCCATTTTTGGTTGTGATTGCCTGTTCTTTCTCTCACGTGTTTGATCGTTTTTTTGAACTTTTTGCCCTTCATTATGGCTCCAAAGCGCAAGGCAGATTCTTCTGATGGTAGTGCATCGAAGAAAAGGAAGGCCATCACCATGGAAGTGAAATTAGACATTATTAAGCGGTCTAAAAACGGTGAAACGCCAACGAACATTGGCCGATCTGCTCCAATGAAAGCAACAGTGATAACGAAACAGCGTAGTGGTTTAATTATCGAAATGGAAAGGTTATTAGTGCTTTGGTTGGAAGATCAAAATCAACGGCGTATTCCAGTGAGCTTAATGGTTATTCAAGAGAAGGCTAAAAGGTTGTTTGAAGCGTTGAAAAAAGAAAGGGGGGGAGAAAGTGAAAGTGAAGAGTTTTCGGCTAGTAGGGGTTGGTTTATGCGATTTAAGGCTCGGGCCAATTACCATAATCTTAAAGTGCAAGGTGAAGCTGCTAGTGGGGATGAGAAAGCAGCAAGTGAATTTCCTAAAGCGTTGGCTGAGATAATTAGGGAGGGGGGTTATTCTGCTTATCAGGTGTTCAATGCGGATGAGACAGGTTTATTCTGGAAGCGCATGCCTAACCGCACGTACATAGCAAAGGAGGAGAAGTCAGCACCCGGTCATAAAGCAGGCAAGGAGAGGCTAACTTTGCTTCTTGGGGGAAATGCTGCTGGCGACTTCAAACTGAAGCCCATGCTGGTCTATCAGGCTGAAAATCCAAGGGCACTCAAGGGAATTTGGAAGAGTCAACTCCCAGTCATTTGGAAGGCAAATAAGAAGGCATGGGTGACACTTGCAGTGTTTGAAGACTGGTTTATCAACCATTTTGTACCTAGTGTGGAGCGGTATTGCGCCCAAAAGGGTATCCCCTTTAAGGTGTTGCTATTGCTGGACAATGCCCCTGGACACCCTGCCCAGCTGGGAGACTTTCACTCTAATGTGAAGGTGGTTTACCTTCCACCTAATACCACGGCCCTTTTACAGCCTATGGACCAGGGAGTGATTGCTTCATTCAAGGCCTACTACCTCCGAAGAACAATTGCTATGGCATTACAGGCAACTGAAACGAAGAAGGACTTGACTCTGAAGGACTTTTGGAAGTCCTACAACATCCTTGATGCTATTAAGAACATTGCTGATTCCTGAGAGGAGGTGAAGGTTACAAACATGAATGGTGTTTGGAGGAAGCTATGTCCTCAATTTGTTAATGATTTTCATGGGTTTGAGGACACAGTTGACCATGTTATCAAGAACATTGTTGCCCTGAGTAAGGAAACCGATTTGGAGATGGAGGTTGATGATGTTACGGAGCTGCTAGAATCTCATGGAGAGGAGTTATCTGCTGGGGACTTGATACAACTGGAGAAGCAGATCATAGAGGAAGAGGAAGAAGCCCCCACCCCAGACCCTAAGGCTTTCACAAGGCAGGGCTTGTCAAAAGGTTTTGCCGAGATACAACAAGCATTGGCAACTTTCGAGGCTCAAGATCCCAACATGGACAGGTTCACCAGGGTTTCCAGAGGTGTCATGGACTTACTGCAGTGTTATAAGGAGATTTTGGATGAGAAGAGGATCCTCTCTGTCCAGTCTAACCTGGAGCGGTATTTTAAGAAAGTAGAGAGAACTGCACCCTCTACATCAGCTGCCTCTACTACTCCAGATTTGCCTGCAACAGAGCCTCTACCATCATCCTCAGCTGCCTCTATTGCTACAGAGCCTCTGCCATCAACCTCAGCTGCCTCTGCTTCTCCAGCTTCTCCACCACCTCTTGTAGGCTCTTCACCTCCAGACTCGCCTGCCCCAGCTTCTCCAGCATCTTCTGTCTCACTTCCAGAGAATCCTGATTCACCTGCCCCAGTTTCTCCAGCATCTTCTGCACCTTCCTCTCCACAATAAACCAGTCTCTCCGTCCCTTGCAACATCCCTTCCAGTGTGCAAGCCAACCATAGGAATAAGGTAAGGAATTGTTCTCTTTTTTTTTATTGATATTTACTTTAATTCATGTGGTAAGGAATTGTTTTCTTTTTTTTATTGATATTTACTTTAATTCATGTGGTAAGGAATTGTTTTCTTTTTTTATTGATATTTACTTTAATTCATGTGGTAAGGAATTGTTTTCTTTTTTTTTTATTGATATTTACTTTAATTCATGTGGTAAGGAATTGTTTTCTTTTTTATTGATATTTACTTTAATTCATGTGGTAAGGAATTGTTTTCTTTTTTTTATTGATATTTACTTTAATTCATGTGGTAAGGAATTGTTTTCTTTTTTTATTGATATTTACTTTAATTCATGTGGTAAGGAATTGTTTTTTTTTTTATTGATATTTACTTTAATTCATGTGGTAAGGAATTGTTTTCTCTTTTTCTAATATTGTTTTTATGTCATTTGATACATTTTATTATAGTACAGTATACAGTAATACTTTACAGTACAGTACAGTACGTATATTTATGGTGTTCCGACTTACACGGAAATTCGGGTTACACCGCGTCTTAAGAACGGATCAGCGTCGTAACCCGAGGACCCCCTGTATATGTAGTTTTTTGTAAAACAGTCTTGTAAATTTTTATAGTTTTAAATAATTTGAATTGGTCTAACATGGAGTACTTATAAAAGCCAAGTAAATTATAGGGTACATGGTTAAAAAGCCAAGTAAACTATAGGGTACATGGTTAATTTTAGCCAAATTTTATCAAATATTCCAAATGAAGAGTAAAGCCGGTATTTAAACTTCATGTCGAATGCACGAGCCTTTTAATATACTAGATGGATTGCTGCCAAACTAGTCCCTAATTATGGTCTGTTTCCAGTGTTGTTACCTGTCAGTATGGAACTTACAGATTATTTTAATAATTAACCATCTTTTAATAAATTTGATTAGTTTGAATATGTTAACTTCAGTTAATGGTCAATCTATTTACAGATTGCCTTTAGTTGCCAGTTATGTAAAGTAAGTTAGGTCCTGGGAATTTTAGATATAAGATATCCCTCAATAAATACCAAGTCTACGAACCAGTTGCAGTAGGCAAACCTTAATTATTATTATTATTATTATTATTATTATTATTATTATTATTATTATTATTATTACTAGCCAAGCTACAACCCTAATTGGAAAAGAAAGATGCTATAAGCCCAAGGGCTCAAATAGGGAAAAATAGCCCAGTGAGGAAAGGAATTAAGGAAATAAATAAATGATGAGAATAAATTAACAACATATCATTCTAAAAACAGTAACAGGGTCAAAACAGATATGTCCTATATAATCTATTAACAATGTCAAAAACAGATATGTCATATATAAACTATAAGAAAACTCATGTCAGCCTGGTCAACATAAAAACATTTGCTCCAACTTTGAACTTTTGAAGTTCTACTGATTCAACTACCCGCTTAGGAAGGTCATTCCACAACTTGGTAACAGCTGGAATAAAACTTCTAGAATACTGTGTAATATTGATTCTCATGATGGAGAAGTCCTGCCTAGTATTACGAACAGGATAGAATTGTCCAGGGAGATTTGAATGTAAAGGATGGTCAGAGTTATGAAAAATTTTATGCAACATGCACAATGAACTAATTGAACAATGGTGTCAAAGATTAATATCTAGATCAGGAATAAGAAATTTAATAGACCGTAAGTTTCTGTCCAACAAATTAAGATGAGAATCAGCAGCTGAACACCAGACAGGAGAACAATACTCAAAACAAGGTAGAATGAAAGAATTAAAACACTTCTTCAAAATAGATTGATCACCAAAAATCTTGTAAGACTTTCTCAGTAAGCCAATTTTTTGTGCAATTGAAGAAGACACAGAACTAATGTGTTTCTCAAAAGTAAATTTGCTGTCGAGAATGATACCTTAAATTTTAAGAGAGCCATACAAATTTAAAGAAACATTATCAATACCGAGATCTGGATGTTGAGTAGCCACCGTCCTTGACCTACTTACAATCATAATTAGAGTTTTGTTAGGATTCAACTTCATACCCCATAATTTGCACCATGCACTAATTTTTAGCTAAATCTCTATTGAGATTCACCAACCCCAGATCTACATTCAGGAGATGGAATTGATGCAAAGAGAGTAGCATCATCTGCATATGCAACAAGCTTGTTTTCTAGGCCAAACCACGTCATGTGTATATAGTATGAAAAGTAATGGGCCAAGACCACTTCCCTGTGGAACACCGGATATCACATTCCTATACTCACTATGGTGCCCATCAACAACAACTCTTTGAGATCTATTACTTAAAAAATCTATAATAATGCTAAGGAACGACCCACTCACTCCCAACTGTTTGAGTTTGAAAACAAGGGCCTCATGATTAACACGGTCAAAGGCAGCACTAAAATCAAGGCCAATCAAAGAACTTCCCGACCACAATCAAGGGATTTCTGTACAGCATTGGAGATTGTAAGAAGGGCATCACATGCTCCAAGGCCTTTACGAAAACCAAATTGCAAACTAGGGAGTAGATGATTAACATGTATTCAGACGTGCATCATCACTTGACTGTACAAAACCAAAAAAGATATGAGGTCATCCTCCCAGTTCCAGATACAGGAAGTGATGCTTATATGGAGGTATGTATCAGCTTATGTGGGTCTTATGATGAAGGTAATGAATGGATATTTTGACTAAATAGTGGGAAGTCTCGGGGTTCCAATTATTCCACTGTTTTAGTCATGTAGATAAAGAGTTAGGCTAATAGATAAAGCACTTCCCCACTGGGTTGCCCAAACTCAAGGTAGTGTTTGGCTCCCAAGTTGCTAACAATCCCATGCGCTGTGTCTTAGGAGTTGCTTTTGGGCAATTGTGTACTAAATTATCTCGGTGGTTAGTTTGGGGAACAAATGTGCCATAAAATACTGCTCTAAGAAATCTTTGGCATGATCAAATCGGAAAAAAATTTAAAGTAGAAGAAAAATTAGCCAAGTACAGTAGTTAGTCTAGTACTTCCAAGTGGTTGGGTTCTACATTTGTCGTTATATCTGAGTGTTTTGAGCATGTTTGTAAATTCACCCACCAAGCATAAAACAATTTTTTCCCCAGCAGATATGTGAAATTAAAACAAAGGTGGGGCCAGTCACTACCATTTGGATGACCTTATAGAAACACTAAATGCTCTTGACAAAACAGTGTTTTGTCATCTGGTTCTAAATCCCTGAGCATGTTGAAGATTCCATTTTAGCTACTTAAAAATCTATACTTTTACACATTTCCTAGCAGGTTTGTAACAAAAGTTCAGGCTTTCTGTGAACCACAATTTCTCTTTTATTAGACCTGTTTGGGTCTCAAGGAATCAATCTGCAGAACTGGACTATCTACAGTCAAGTGTCCGAGAAGGTTGTTGTCACATTAATTCAACATGTTCTGACGAGCCATTTCAAAAGTGGTTTATCCAAACACATCCGCTTCTCACCTTATCACTTTTGATGACATTCTCAAACCCAGAGTTTTTTTTTTTTTTTTTTTGCAATCCTCTAGATTGCCCTCTATAAGTCTTAATTTGTATCAAAAACAGTATGTTGTTTATTTTAAGGGTTTCAGGTTGAGAATGTATCAATAACCAAACTAGCCAGCAACATATTGTTAAAACTTTTAAGGCATCCTTTTGGAATTATTTCCAATCTCAATTTAATTTGGTATTCAAGCATCTGGAATTAAACATCTACAGTACTTTCAGGTATTTAACAGATATATTCAAATCTGTCAGTATATGCCAGCAATAATTAGGTCTACTTTTCAGGATTGGGATGGGGTTTTACATATGTAATAAGTTAAATTTTGAATCTTTGGGAAACTTTCACTTGTAAATTTAATAGCTACAAATACTATGTTTTAAGGTGGGCTGTGAAAGCTTAAGTTGATTGTCTTTTGCCTTCATTCGGATATAATTGAAGACTAAGAATCGGTTACACTTTCCATGTTCACTTTCTGATATCAGAAATAGTTGTAAGTATTTCATCTGAGAATAGACATTTAACATAGCAAAATGAACATCAGGGGAGGTTCATAGAAATAAACAGAATTTTAATTATAATTTTTTTTCATTTCTATACTTGCCTGATGTACATGTCCATCTGCCTCCCCACTGACTTGTGACATCAAGGTATTGAGACTATTTGCTACTGAAAAATGGGCAACACCTAGCGTGCTATTTATCAGTAACTGTTAGATTGTTTCATTACTTTACTGGGAGCATGTATTTTTTAAGGAAAGAAAACTGGTTTTTTTTTTTTATCAATTTTGCTGGTAAATATTAATACATCAAGCTTCTGGAGAAGAAGCAATATATAATACATCAGGTGAGTACAGTAGTATAGAAATATTTTTTTTTCTTTGCATTGTAAAAATATACTTTAGAAATTGAAAAATAATGGTGATTGCTGAGATATATTCATCCAAAAATTTCTGAAGCATTCAAATGTTTTATTGAAGTTTTTATATTCATTTATAGAAGGAATCAAAATCCAATATACTTTATTTTTTCTTAGGATGGACTAAGGGCATTTTGTTTTATTCAAAAGTACCTTATGCAGATTTCCGGAAGGTAAATGCAATAAGGAAATACTGTCGGTAAAAAACGAACTTCAGATTTTATGTGTGGGTGTTAATTGGTAAGCTTTGTTGATTTTGTGTTCAATAGAATGACTGATTTTGTGCTTTTGAAAGACAGGTAAATGTTTTATTTGTAACATGAGTCTTAATGTATATTACTAGCAGTATTTATTTGCCTTTCTGGATTCATAGTAAAGACTAAATATAACTGAATTGTATTTCTATAATAAGTTTCATTTCTGTAAGATGTATAAAATACTTATGTAATTGACATTTCTTGAAGGGAGCATGCCAAGTATTTGTGTATGTCAAGTATGGTGCCTTCCTATGTTGTGTGTGACACTCCTATTAATAAATGAAGAAAAAAAACAAGAAGAAATTCTTTCCATATTTTAGAACAATGGCGTAATAAAGAAATCTCTTAGTAAGTTCTAGAATGGGGGCAATAACTTGTTTGATACCAACTTTGTTGTGAGAAAATTTATTACCCTATTTAAAACAATAATTGTGTCAAGAAAATGTTACTAGATAGTATTATAAATTTAAAGGTTACCTCACAAAATTGTTGGAATATTTTCTAATTGCTATGTTCAATAAGGCCAAGTTTTAGGTACAGTATGTATAGCAGAACATATTTGACAGGAATTCATATTTGAAGGAATTCATATTTTCTCCCCTTTCAATTATCATTAATAGGGAAATTTTTGGAAGTAATTCAAATTTTTTCCTAATGATACAAATCTTGAGTTCTTTACTAAGAGTAGGATTTCAGCAAAGCGGTAATACTGCTATTAAAACTTTCAATGAGGTGTCGACAACAATATACGTTAGGTTATTACCAGTTGGTAGCTGGAAGCACCCCTGCTCTCTATAACTCCACTTTGATTGTATACAGGACTTCTGGAAGTAGGTGATGTCAGGCAAATTTGTATAAAGAGCTCAGGTTTGTATAGTAAGGAAAAATACATATGTCTTAAATTTATTGTTTGTTCCTTCACAAATAAAAACCCTTAGGCAGGTGGAAGTCCCCTTTCCAACTGGCTGGACACCTTTACCCAGGATTTCTACACAAGCATGATGATGCACAGGGATCCTGATACCCCGTTAACAGTGGGTCGACAGCCCATGCTCTAGAAATAAGCAATTATAAGAACACATCTGTGACTATGTCTCAGGTAAAATACACGCAAAGGTTTGCGAGGACACACTGTCTTAAACAGACTCGCCACACTTTCCCTTGTAAGAAGTGCGGGGCATAACATTTAAAATACAATATGTATATAATAGCTACGAGCTACATGGGGCTACCTTTAGTCAATGAGACTAACTAACAGAGTGTTATTCTATGACCCCAGAAAGGGGAAGATGAAAAAAGAAAATCAGTCATCATTTTACATTCATCTCAGATTAAAACCATAACCTGTGTCCTCGACTTAAAAGTCCTGTGAGAGGTGCTAAAGTAGCTAGACCACTTGGTGAATTGATATCGCAGGGCCTAGAGAGAACACGTCTAGGAACTTTAGTGTCGCGTCTTGCAGGCTGTGAAGGTGTTTGATGCTTCAAGTGACCCACTTATAAACCTGCATCACAGAAAGGATCGTTCTGAATGCCAGGGATGTACTTATGTCCCTAACATCGTAATGTCTGTGACTTCTTCCCCTTCGGGTGGAAGATAAAGGGGTTGAAACAAGGTCAGTGACCTCTCTGGATTATGCACAATCGTGTTCTTAGTTATCTTTTTCTTAACTTTCCTGTCACTGACATAGAGATGTTTCTCCAGGAACAAGCTCCCTCATGAACACACAATAACCAATCAGGAAGATTGGTTCCCTCTTTAAGACTCCAAATCTGAAAAGATGTGACCTAATACCAGGTATCAACATATTTTGAGTCTTAGCCACAAAATCAGAAATGAAAGAGAACTAAAAACTTCTCTCCATTTTCTTGAGTAAGTGATGTCGTAGGAAAAACCACAGATCTCACCAACCCTCCTGGTTGAAGTAGGTGACAATGACCACTTTCAATGTAAGCTATGGTCTGTCGCCAAGGACAGTGGTTTGTATGAAGCCTCCCCTATGTTATGTACAACTATGGTCACCTTCTAGGATAAAGGCCTCCTTTTCGACGAAGGGCAGACATATTTCCAACTTCGATCATACATGGGCAGCTCTACCAAAGAGGAAAAGGTCAACCTCTTTTAGTCTTGAGACCTTTCTCCAGGCCGAACTATAGACTTTCACTGATGACACTGAGGAAAGTTTTCCCTCTCAGAAAACAGTAAAATAGGCTTTCAGGAGTATAGAGGCTCCGAGAGAAGACACCCTTTTCCAACGATACCATCCACAGAAACAAGGTCCATTTTGCTTGATAAACTGAAGAGGATGATATTCTGAGATATCCAGACACCAGTTTTGCCATTTGCGGAAGATCCAGGTGTGGTTATTGTAACGGGTCTTGAAGGGGAGGCAACTCCCTCAGAAACCCCAAAAGTAGTATTGGAAGGACAGTGTGCAGTATCACTCTGTACTGTCACATATTGTGATGTGTATGTGTGTAGCTGTAAGTGAAGATTGTGTATTTCAGTTTTTTCTCTTAATAGCAAACTTATTTTTCTTCTTATTTAGTTGTCAAGGGTGATTTAAATGCTAGAGTGGGCGCTGGAGAGGTAGAAGGTGTCATTGGGAAGTATGGCGTACCAGGTGAAAATGAGAGTGGTGAGAGACTGGTGGATATGTGTGTTGAGCAAGAGATGGTGATAAGTAATAGCTTTTTCAAAAAGAAAGATAAAAATAAGTATACATGGGTAAGAGTGGCAAATGGAAGAGTAGTAGAAAGGGCATTAATGGATTATGTGTTGATAACTAAAAGAATGTTTGGAAGATTGAAAGACATGCACGTGTTTAGGGGTATGGCTAACGGTATGTCTGATCATTTTTTGGTGGAAGGAAATTAAGTTGTAGCAAAAGAGTGGGGGAATAGAGTAGGCCTAGGTGAATGTAAAAGGGAGCTAGTGGGGGTTGAAGAGCTAATAAAACCAGGGGTAAAAAGTAAATATCAGGAAAGGTTGAAAATGACATATGACGAAGTGAAAGTAAGAGAAACTGGCAATTTAGAGGAGGAGTGGAAGTTAGTAAAAGAAAATTTTGTTGGGATTGCAAGTGATGTGTGTGGCAAGAAGGTTGTTGGAGGCAGCATGAGGAAGGGCAGTGAATGGTGGAATGAAGGAGTGAAGGTAAAAGTGGAAGAGAAAAAGAGGGCTTTTGAAGAATGGCTGCAGAGTAATAGTGTAGAGAAGTATGAAAAATATAAAGAGAAAAATGTGGAAGTAAAGCGCAAGGTATGTGAGGCAAAGAGGGCAGCTGACCTGAGGTGGGGTCAGGGATTGGGTCATTGATATGAAGAGAAAAAGAAGTTTTGGAAAGAAGTGAAAAGAGTAAGGAAGGCTGGCTCTAGAATTGAAGAGACAGTGAAAGATGGAAATGGGAGGTTGTTCAAAGGAGAGGAGGCAAGGAAAAGATGGGCGGAATATTTTGAAAGTTTACTGAATGTTGAGGATAATAGGGAGGCAGATATAATTGCTGTTGCAGGTGTTGAGGTGCCAGTGATGGGAGATGAGAATGAGAGAGAGATTACAATAGATGAAGTGAGGAGAGCACTAGATGAAACGAGAGTAGGAAAAGCGTCTGGTATGGATGGTGTGAGAGCTGAGATGTTAAAGGAAGAGGGTGTGACTGTACTTGAATGGTTGGTGAGATTGTTTAATATGTGTTTTGTGTTGTCAATGGTACCAGTAGATTGGGTTTGTGCATGTATTGTACCACTATATAAGGGTAAGGGAGATGTGCATGGGTGTTGTAATTCAAGAGGTATTAGTTTGTTAAGCGTAGTTGGAAAAGTGTATGGTAGAGTAATGATTAATAGGATCAAGGATAAAACAGAGAATGCAATCTTAGAAATACAGGGTGGTTTTAGAAGAGGTACGGGTTGTATGAATCAGATTTTTACAGTAAGGCAGATATGCGAGAAATATTTAGCAAAAGGTAAGGAGGTGTATGTTGCGTTTATGGATCTGGAGAAAGCGTATGATAGAGTTGATAGGGAAGCAATGTGGAATATGATAAGGTTATATGGAGTTGGTGGAAAGTTGTTGCAAGCAGTGAAAAGTTTCTACAAAGGTAGTAAAGCATGTGTTAGGATAGGAAATGAAGTGTGATTGGTTTCCGGTTAGAGTGGGGCTGAGACAGGGATGTGTGATGTCACCATGGTTGTTTAACTTGTATGTTGATGGAGTGGTGAGAGAGGTGAATGCTCGAGTGCTTGGACGAGGATTAAAACTGGTAGACGAGAATGACCATGAATGGGAGGTAAATCAGTTGTTGTTTGCGGATGATACTGTACTGGTTGCAGACACAGAAGAGAAGCTTGGCCGATTAGTAACAGAATTTGGAAGAGTGTGTGAGAGAAGGAAGTTGAGAGTTAATGTGGGTAAGAGTAAGGTTATGAGATGTACGAGAAGGGAAGGTGGTGCAAGGTTGAATGTCATGTTGAATGGAGAGTTACTTGAGGAAGTGGATCAGTTTAAGTACTTGGGGTCTGTTGTTGCAGCAAATGGTGGAGTGGAAGCAGATGTACGTCAGAGAGTGAATGAAGGTTGCAAAGTGTTGGGGGCAGTTAAGGGAGTAGTAAAAAATAAGAGGGTTGGGCATGAATGTAAAAAGAGTTCTATATGAGAGTGATTGTACCAACTGTGATGTATGGATCGGAGTTGTGGGGAATGAAAGTGACGGAGAGACAGAAATTGAATGTGTTTGAGATGAAGTGTCTAAGGAGTATGGCTGGTGTATCTCGAGTAGATAGGGTTAGGAACGAAGTGGTGAGAGTGAGAACGGGTGTAAGAAATGAGTTAACAGCTAGAGTGGATATGAATGTGTTGAGGTGGTTTGGCCATGTTGAGAGAATGGAAAATGGTTGTCTACTAAAGAAGGTGATGAATGCAAGAGTTGATGGGAGAAGTACAAGAGGAAGGCCAAGGTTTTGGTGGATGGATGGAGTGAAGAAAGCTCTGGGTGATAGGAGGATAGATGTGAGAGAGGCAAGAGAGCGTGCTAAAAATAGGAATGAATGGCGAGCGATTGTGACGCAGTTCCGGTAGGCCCTGCTGCTGCCTCCGATGCCTTAGATGACCGCGAAGGTAGCAGCAGTAGGGGATTCAGCATTATGAAGCTTCATCTGTGGTGGATAATGTGGGAGGGTGGGCTGTGGCACCCTAGCAGTACCAGCTGAACTCGTTTGAGTCCCTTGTTAGGCTGGAGGAATGTAGAGAGTAGAGGTTCCCTTTTTTGTTTCATTTGTTGATGTCGGCTACTCCCCAAAATTGGGGGAAGTGCTTTGGTATATGTATGTATGTATGTATTTTTCTTCTTAAAAGTGAAGTGCACCATCCTCCCTTTCATAGGTTACTTAGTTTATATTTGTGTAAAGTTTCTTTGTGGTCATACCCAAAATGTGTTAGTTATTTATTTTCTCTTTGTTACCTTCTTATGTTTATGGCTCTTGTATCATTGTATTTCATTAATCACCTTGCTCAAATATTAGCCGGTGATACACTTCTATACCGCATTTTAGGGATACAGTAATCACTACCAATTTACCATTGTTTATATCACAGGAGTGGGATGCAAGTTATATGTAATGGTCACTACCAATCTGTTATTACTTTGATAAATTTTTAACCCACACATTATCGAATAAGTTTTGTTCATTTTTGTAATGTTATATTTTTTGCTATTTGTATTTCCTCACAACATACTGTATTTCTGGGTCGACCTGTGACGGCCGGTGAAAAGGTCCTTCTTTACACTTTTCTGATATAAATCTTCCAAACATACCAGAGAAAGATAAAAGCATGGAATGCAGAGGTTACTACCCTCGCGCGAGCACCTTGTGGGTGTCGTGTATATAGCAGGGGTGGGTGAAAACCACTATTCACAGGCTGTCTTCCATTTAGATCATTCCTTCATCAAAGGGAAGGGCCGTAACAGAGGCCCTAGAAACCACACTTGGACCACGCCACCGACACCTAACACGAGCGCCCTCTAGGACATTCTTCTGTTTAGGACTTGTTCGCTTAGTCATATTTGTTTGTGCTCTTGGTGTTTTTGCCCGTTTTTGGCTTTAATTCATCATGACTGACGCTACTACTTCACCTTTACCAATGTTAAGTACCATAGTTTGTTTTGACAGCTTTTTACAGTACCGGGCATTTGTTCTCTTTCCAGTAATGTGGATTTTAATTTTGGATCGGCTTGGCCTTCCTCGGCGTCGGCAGCCATTGTGGCGTTGTTCGCTTCGCTGGTATTTCAAGTTAATATTGCCCATCGGGTACTCTGTCATCTAGGTTATATCACTTACGATTTTTGAACCATTATTATTATCATTATTTTATTATTGTTTTACTATGGTATTTTTTGCTAGCAAGTCCAATTTGGACGAACGAAGAATAACGTTCTTGGCTTTATTATAGTTTAAGTACCCGCCTCGGGAAGGCGGTCGTTTTTAGACTAAATCTTTATATTTATTTGTTACGCAGTCATTATTCTTTGTTCATGGTTATTACAATTTTATTATTATTCTTATATCATATTATTGTGTGTTTCAGGTTCTTTATAGTGTAACCATGAGAGCGTGAGCATGAAGTTCTCGTTTTCTGTTACTACAGTTACGAGTTACCCTTTCTCTCGTTTTCTTTCTTAATCTCGAGTAAGAGAGGTGGATTTCCCGTTTTCCGTTTTATACGCTCACAAGTTATCCCTCCCCCCTCTCCTTCTACGGGTTTAGGATATTTACATTTGATGATATTTAT